>NC_073303.1:378998341-379183341 GCF_027595985.1 Sorex araneus
ATTTGTCCTGGGACTAGTGTTTGTGAGTTGCTTGGCTACAGTATTTGCCATTAATACGTCAGGATGGCTTTTGTTGTAGTTTTGCTATCTTTCTGCTAATTGTGTGTGTGTTCTCATTTGGGTTTACTTATTGAATTTTATTCTTTTTCTGTTTTTAATGAGACTGTGATTTTCTTAACTTTTTTAATGAGCTAAACATTAGTTACATGGTTCTTGTGGTCCTTCACTGTTCCAGTTGTGGAGATCATTTATATTTATTTATATTTTGCTGCTTGCTCTCAAATAGATTTGATTAAGGAAAATCTCACCTTGGGTTTTTTTTTGGGGGGGGGGGGCTCACACCCAGAGGTGCTGAGGGCTGATTCCTGGCTCTGCACTCATGAATCACTCTTGGTGGGCTCAGAAGACCATGGGCCCTTGGTGATCAAACCTGGATCGGCCATGTCCAAGGCAAACACCTTACCTGCTGTACTGTCTCTTCAGCCTTAGAACTTGGCACATCTTGCCTCTACAACTCATACTGACTTTATCACCTTATGGCCTACCTAGTTATCCAAAGTTTTTTGGGAAATGAGAAGTTCAAAAGTAAGTATATATTCAGACCAGTCCTTATCATTTCTTGTTGGATGCATGCATGCATCAATTTATATATCATTTTGCATGCTGAAATTTTGGATCAGCAACTTAATTTGTTTTCCCAGTAGAATGGAAGTCCTTTGCCACCATAAACATTTGTCTAATCAATGTGTTCTATTTCTTGCTGGATAAATTGGTTTTATTTGCCTGTGACTTTCTCTGTTTTCTCTTATAAGAAAACTTTTATGTTTTCAGTTTATTCAGGAAAAAATAATTTGGTTCAGTATAGTTTGTTGACATTTGTATTCTTCATACTGAGTAGATTTGTGATACTCTTGGGGTTTAGAAGATTCTTTCTAAAAGTTAAAATAGAAGTAGATATTTTGATTTTACTAAGGGTTATTTTTGTTAGTCTTTTAATAAAACAACTGGAAAACAGGCAATAGATTGGGTGTTCAATGACAATTTCTTTTTTGATAAAATTTTGATAATAATTACTGTAATATGAATATATACAAACAAATATTTGTTTTATCTTATCAGGTACCACGTAATTTCACTAAACTATTTTTACCTTGAGTATGATAAATGATAATGTAGCTGAAGTCTGTAAAACATTTACTTTGTCATAATATTCTTTGTGTAATATACATGAGATTTATTATATGAAGCTGCATTTAATGTTTCCATTTGGTGATCAATGTGTTTTTGTAGAAATTCGATTTACAGTTTATGTTGTAAATATACTTAAAGCATCACAAACGTAGGCTATGAAAATGACAATTTAATGGTATCAGCGAAATGCTGAATAAGATGGAATATTCTTTCTAATTATTTTTCAGGGCATTAAATTGTTAGTTTTACATATCCTAAATGGATTATATTCTGACAGTGAAAGGCAGGTGATTGTTATGTACAAATGCATAACTATTTAACATGTATTTAGTGAATTTAGCATTTTGTCCAGATAGTAGAGGCATGTGCAAGTCTCGCAGTGTGTTTGCCAGTGGTTGCCTTCTAGTCGATGGAATCCAGTTCTTGCTCATCCCCTTCCTGTGGACAAGCCTCCCACTGTCACAGCAGGAACATGCTGTGTTCCTCTGCCGGGGGTGTGGCTGGGAAAAGGACAGAAGCAGTGTGAACATCCACGGGTGAACAGTGAACGTTCGGAGGCCTAGTGCCCTTCAGACTGGCCTGTGGCCATCTTAGAAGAAGACGTTCTTCCTTTAGTACATAGCCGTTTTCTTTCCCCTTCTCATGGTTCAGGTCAGAGTCTCCTCTTAACAATTGGGCATTTCATCTTGAACTGAACTTTTTCAATAAATCCAGTATGCCCTGATGCAGCAGTGACTCGGGCCAAGGGCCTCATCCTGCAGAGCCACCTTAGCCTCTGCCCGTGTCGCTTCCTGGGGTGCCCCCGTGGCAGTGGAAGTGGCTGTGGGAGGTCAGACTGCCTGGACTGACTCGAGCTTGAGCCCCACCCTGGTGCCTCTGAGATGATGCTTGATGGTGCTTGTGGAGTCTCGTGGGTTGAACAGGGTCCCACGTGCAGGGCGAATGCTCCTCCTGACTGCACATGGCGGTCACTATCCACGTTTCATTACATATGATTTTAGATGTAAAATTTATGTTCTATTTTTAATGGCCTTCTCTATTATAATCTAGATAGTTTTCATATTATGATGTAATGTATGTATGTGTACATATATATATGTATTTTAAGTTTTGACGGTGAAAATAATACGACATGTTAGTTACTTTCAAAATGTTTAAATTCCATTGTGAAATTCTGGAGCTAGGGATGCTCCAGATACATTTGATTTGTCTTCCTCTCCATTCTCTCCCCAGTAATTCCTGGCATGTATTTTCCATATGCACTAGGAGGATGGAGACGAGAGTTGCTGTTGTATAAAATGAACTCATGTCACATGAGACCTGGTATAAAATTTGAAGATTTAAGCAAATTAACTTGCTTTGAACAAGTTAAGATCATCTCCAATATTCTTTCACTTGCCTCTTCTTGTATTCACAGTGCTTTGGAAGAGAGTTTTTTGTTGTTGCTGTTGTTTTGGTTTTTAATATTCTGAATATTTGCGATATCAAAAAGTGATTTTCCAGGCCAGAACAATAGTACAGCAGGTAGGGTGTTTGCCTAGCCAACCTAGGTTCGCTAGGTTCAACCCCAGTATCCCATATGGTCCCCTGAGCACCACCAGGAGTAATTCCTGAGTGCAAAGCCAGGAGTAACCCCTGAGCATTGCTGGGTGTGACCCAAAAAGCAAAAATAAAATAAAATAAAATAAAATAAAATAAAAGTGATTTTCCAGTGGAAGTAATTCACTTAAGATTTTATACTTCATGTAGACTAACTGTAATGTGAACATGTTTCGGTGGACTTTTTAAAATTAATTTTTTATTAAAATCATTTTGATTTTATTATGCAGTTGTTTCAAGCATTTAGTGTTCCAATACCACCAGGGTGATGTGAACTTTCCTCCTCCAGTATCACCAGCTCCTCCCAGTCCCAACCTGCCCCTGCAGGCTCATAACAAATTTACTTAATATTGCTTATTCCGACAAACTTTAAGAAATGACAAATAGTATGATCGGAAAATAAATCAGTGAGAGCAGTTTGTGATTACTATATGATTTTGACCAATGTAAACAAGAAAATCAAAAGCATTTATTACAATATAATAAAATGCCTATTCTCATTTACTTGTATGTTATCAACTCTTCAATCTAAAGTATATTAAATTTTATTTTATACTTGGATCTCCTTATGGTATAAGCATGTCTTACCTATCATTAGTAAAACTTTCAAGGCAAATCTATATTAATATATTTTGGAATTTACATGGAATAGGTAAAGCCTAGATATGTAGATTTCCTCCTCTATCGTGGTTTACAAAGTTGTTCATGGTGACTACTTACAGGCATTCAGAATTCTGACACCTACCCCACCACCCTCACACCTTCCCTCCACCACTGTCTCCAAGTTCCCAGCCACCCCTCAAGCCTGCCCCAAGCAGGCCCTCAGTCACTCATTTTATGTTGCTTTTTATCAATAGTTTTCATAACAGAATGATCCAAAAATGTTTCCTTAGAAGAAAATTAGTGTAAATTGTTATAACTCACCATGGGGACATTAAGTCCTTGTAGAGAGTTTACTAAGATTTTGGCACAGGTTAAGCCTTCTGTGTTTAGGTTTTATTATCCATATTTGTTGCCTTCTGCATTATATTCCATCCAATCTGCTGTGCTACCACGGGTTTATTAATGTTATAGAGACTGAGATGTTGCATGGCTGCATTTGTGGCCACATGTTCCAGAAAGTCCAGAATTTCTAAGGGGGTGGTATACATCTGGAGTTACATTTTAACTGGGTAGTGGCTTTGGGTGTGGGCAGACTGCCAGTGTGTCCTGAAGCACTGGGCAATGTGGGGAAGTAGTCCATCCCAACTCTGAGAAAAGCCTGGAGATTTCAGTCAAAAACCCACATACCTGAATTTTTTCAGCATATTAATTTCTGGGTGGGACTCGGTCCCCAACAGTGGAGTTTGGCCAGAGGGTATGATAGCAGTTTTGGAATGTGGAAGTAGTCGGTTGCTGGGGCTCTGTTTGGATGGGCACTGAGCTGACCCGTCCCCCTCCTGGGTGCCCCAGACATCTCAGCCATTCATGGATGTCCGGAGAAAGTTTTCCAGCTTGTTGATCTCTTTTGAGATTTATTTATGCAAGACTGGTAGACGAGTTTCTTTAGTCAGTTCTTGGTAGATTCCAGATACCCTTCCATAAGTAAGTTGGGATAAAATGTCAAATGAGGAATAATGATATGTATGAGAGTGTATAATCCAACATGTAGTAAGCTGGCACCAGTTGCTGTCAGAGGTTTTTAGTTTCCCGTGTGTGTGTGTGGCGGGGGGGGGGGGGGTTGTCTACGGTCTCTTTAGGTTTTATGGCATGCACCCTGTGGACATCAGTGGGCATAATGCAGTTAACAGTGAGACAGACACTTGCCCGGGTCCTTGGTGGGTGACAGCTAGTTAGAGCAGGCCTCGCCTCACGCCATTCTTGTTACTGTGAGTGTCCAGTCAAAATACCAGGGACATGCCGCCCTCCACGTCCCTCATTTGAGCCCTTTTCCTGAAGCCCAGCAGTTTCAGCGCTGTGTAGAATTAGGGGACCAGAACCCCGTGTTCCCGAAGGAGCTTTTCTGGGCTTTCAAAACCTGGGAATTGTGTTGGAATTGTTCTCTCAGGTTGTTGTGGCCTGGTGGAGGGCTTGAGGTCGGGGGCAGAATTCCCCTTTTCCCAGCCTGGGGCACTCTGCGACATGCCCCTTCCTGCCTCCTCCTGGGAGACCCACAGACCGCGCTGTCCGGGGCACGGTGTGAGTGCCAGGTGTGAGTGCCACAGAGCGCTCGCCAGGTCTGCAGGGCTCCTCGTGTCGACCCGTGAGAGGAAAGCGTGTGCTTCCCACATAGTCACCGTGTGGAAGACTTTACGTGTTTTTATTCATGACTGACTGGGTCTTATCAAAAACTTTTGATAGGCAGATTTCAAGGAACAGGTCCGTCCCGCCAGAACACATCTCAGCTTATTCTGACTTCACCTGGAAAGGAAAATTTGGTCTTTCTACTTTGTCAAGTTTATGTATTATTAAAAGAACAAGGAAAGCTGTGTTGTGTTACTTTGGGTCCATGTGTCGGCAGTGCATGGTGGCGATAATGTGGTTATATCAATATTAATACTTACCGGGGCCCCATTTCACAAAGGTCAGGAGTGACGGAGCAAAAAATGTTCAGGAGAATGCCTGGAACGGTGCTAAAACATGAAAGGCTTCACAGGCTCACTGTCCTTGGCCGCCGGGTGCAGCTGCAGAGCCAGACGCGGCCGCTGGCAGGCACGCGGCCCGGTTGGGCAGGGCCCGCCTCTGGAACGGGGCTCTTGCTGAGGACTGAGTTCAGGTGAAGCCAGCACCTTCCTTTGTATTACTGGTTTCCTTTTGGTGGAGAATATGTCTTTCTGCCCTTATTAGTCACCACACATTTGTCAACTGGTCTAGCGATTCTACTGTGTGTGTAAAACCGATTGTTTTAATAATTAGGCACTAAGTTTTTATTGAATCGCTGTCATCGATGATTTGGGAAAAAACAAAAAACAAAATACAACAGAACTTCCAATATTTTGAGGTCGGCTGGGCTTTGAAAGATCACTGTCCAATCAGAGGTTCTGTCTTTGTGCCATGTGACAAATGCAAAGCATTTCAAAGACGGGCCGTATTAATTACTTTAATTAACACGTGACTTTAGAAGTCTCAGATTAATCAGCGTGTGACTCGTGGTTATTTGTACCCTTGTGGGAATTTTTCACCACCAAATGCAAATACCAGGCTAAAAATATTGCTTTGTTTGTACGTGGAGAGAATAGTACTGTACATCTATGGAAACAGCAAGTAATTAAAATGTTGATTACTATAGTAAATCTCCAAAACGTCCGATTATTTGTATTTCATATGTGCTCACATTTCCGAGAAGTTAGCTCTCGCACAACAACCTACCATGATTATATGATATCCTCCGGAAGGTTAGCTGACTGGTTTCCTATATTACTTAGGAAAAAATTTCTTTTCACAATTGAAAATGTCAGCATCAATTTAAAGTAACACTAAGCATGTGCTCGCTCCCGGAGCCTTATCCTGCAGCACCCTGCCGTGGCTCTGGCTGTGACAGTTTGATTAGATCATCAATCCTCGCTGTTAACAGCACTTTTCCTGAACACCTGGGCCGCAGGGTCACGTCGGAACCCAGCTACCGTTGTTTCTGTGACCTGACGTGTGTTCACCGGAGCAATTTACATTATGGGCGCAAATTAAAAGTTACCTTATAACAACAGTTTACTTTAAAAAATGACCTCTCCCCCTGCCCCCCGCCTTTAGGGTTCTGTGCTGCTGTCGGAGATGCGCGTTACTCCTGAACACCCCCACCGGCCGGAAGTCCCCGTTGTTAGAGAGCCGAGCTTCCGAGGGACCGTTAGGACAGTCACCGGCCAGGATGGAGGATGCGTCTCTTTCCCCTTGGTTAGGCTCCGACGTCAGATGCTTCATAACCGAAAACCGTTTTGTCATTCATTTTCTTGTGTTATTTAGAAATCTACCTTGTCTTCACTAAATTTTTGTTTTTAACCCACGTTCCCAGATTTAAGCCCTAGTTAAGTGCTTTGAATTTGTCAAGTGTTGCTGAGAATCATTTTCATTTTGCCTCCAGAGTTCACCTGAACGGTTGCAGTGGTCTGATCCTGTGTCTCCTGTTTGTGGTTGTCGTGCTGGAGTAAAAAGCTGCTTCCGTTGCCGCCGCAGCCCGTTGAGTGGCTGCGGGTAACTGGGGCACGCTGCTCAATGGAGCGTTAGCGGGTTTCTGATACCATGATTGTCTTTTGTCCTCACAAGGAAATGTAGAACCCCGTGACCCTGGGGCCAGAGCGTCCCCTGTCGGCCCAAGCAGTCCCACTGCCCGTGTCTGAGCGTGTTCCTGGGCCATTCCCCAGGTCATGCCGTCAGGAGGCGAGAAGGCCAGACGCCCGGTCACCTGCGCTGGGACTCACGGGGCTCCCGGGCCGCGCCGTTGGGTGCCAGGCGCCTGTGAGGGCACAGGGTGCGGGCCCTGTGTGAGACGGTCCTGCCATTCCCATCTGACGGCGCCTGCTGGGCGAGCTGGGACAGGTGCCTGCGGGTTACGCCTCCTTTCCCATACGCTGCTTTGTTCTAGATCTTTCTGGAACCCCTTACTGGTTCAATTTGTGCGGGTTTTTTCCCCCCAATGGGAAGCAGGAAAATGTTTACCCCTGTGTTGGGAACACAGGAAGCTGTTGCTCAAGAAGAGTCTGCGGAGGCTCATGGGGTCCAGGCCGGGCCCGGAGTCAGGGCCGCAGCCCCCGGCCCAGCGCTGCTCCTCCCCGGCCCGCCCGGGTCTTCCTCCGGAGCCCGCAGGCACGGTGGCCCTTCGCTGGGATGGTCAGCCGGCCGGCTGTGACGGGTACTCAGCCGGCCCAGTGCAGCTGCCCCTTTCCTCTTTCTGGCTGTGTGACCTCGTGTGCTCCTTTCGGGCCTGGTCCGTTGTGTGCGCTGAGGTGGCGGGTCCCAGGTAGCTGCGCCCCTGTCCTGGCGCAGGCCACCTGCCCTGTGGGTCGGGCTGGTTAGCAGCGGGTGGGCCATGCACGCTGCAGGGGCGCCAGACGGGAATCACGTGTCTGAGGAAGGAAGGGCGCAGTTCCCCGAGGTGCAGGGGCCTGCCAGCCCCGCCCTCCAGCAGACTCGTGTCCGGGCCGCCGAGAGCGGGGTGAGACCAGTGTGGACCCCGGGAAGGCAGGTCCCTGGCTGCAGTACGGTTCTCAGCTCCGGCGCGCAGGGGTGAGGCTGAGAGGCGCCTATTTTGGGAGCTCACTGTCGCGTGCGTGCGGGAGACAGGGTGAGTGAGGGAGCGTTTCGCTGTGTTAGAAAATAACGCAGTGGGTGGAATGACGCCGTGGGGGCGAGGCTGGCAAGTGGCAAGTGGCACCAACTTTGTGATTTCCGACAGACCTTGTAGGGAATGTCTCCAGAGCACTTGGTTTCAGCGTCTCTGGGAGCTAATTGCAGGCTCTCAGACGTCGGCAATAAATAATCCCGGGGAGTCGTTCCGCGGCGTTCGGGGCAGGCCCGTGATTGATGAGGAGGGAGCTTTCAAAGGCATTCCCGGCCCGCGGCTGCAGAGCCGTGTCCCGAGCAGGGACGAGGTGGCACCCTGGGTCCACGCGTGCTGGCCCTGCCCCCGGGCGTGGGGTCGCCTCGCCCGGCAGGGGCGTTGGGGCGGCTCCTGTCTCGGCCCTCCGCTGAGCTCGGGCCGTGACGCCTCGTGTCCGAGAGGCTGACCGACCCCGCGAACAGTGGCACTGGCCCCTGGTCATACCTCGGTGACCGTGCCTGCTGCCCTTCACCAGACCACAGACCGGTGGACGCGCCCCCCGCGCCACCCACCCGCTCTCCTTGGCTCCGCTCTTCCCCGGTAACGCCAGGCGTGGCCCTGGGAGCCCCAGTGCTGCTGGCTGCTGTCCCGGCGCCGGCCACACTGCAGACGCTCGCAAGGCACCTACAGCCCCTCACGGCACCCCGCCCCCCTCACGGCGCACCCGCCCCCCTCACGGCACCCCTGCCCCCCTCACGGCACCCCTGCCCCCCTCACGGCGCCCCCGCCCCCCTCACGGCGCCCCCGCCCCCCTCACGGCGCCCCCGCCCCCCTCACGGCGCCCCCGCCCCCCTCACGGCGCCCCCGCCCCCCTCACGGCACCCCCGCCCCCTCACGGCACCCCCGCCCCCTCACGGCGCCCCCGCCCCCCTCACGGCGCCCCCGCCCCCCTCACGGCGCCCCCACCCCCGTCACGGCACCCCCGCCCCCTCACGGCACCCCCGCCCCCCTCACGGCACCCCACCCCCGTCACGGCACCCCCGCCCCCTCACGGCACCCCCACCGCCCCCCTCACGGCACCCCCACCGCCCCCCTCACGGCACCCCCGCCCCCCTCACGGCGCCCCCGCCCCCCTCACGGCGCCCCCGCCCCCCTCACGGCACCCCACCCCCCTCACGGCACCCCCACCGCCCCCCTCACGGCACCCCGCCCCCCTCACGGCACCCCACCCCCATCACGGCACCCCACCCCCGTCACGGCACCCCCGCCCCCTCACAGCACCCCCACCGCCCCCCTCACGGCACCCCGCCCCCCTCACGGCACTGCTTCCTCATCTCTCACCCCCCTGCTTCCCACACTGTCGCACGGCCCTTCTGGCCGGGTGGATGAGATCACCAGGCAGGACCCTGGGACTCCCTGAGCACTGCCTGGCAGAACCCTCCCTTCCCCAACAAAAGTGCTTGGCCGCGCCCTTTGTAACCGTCGGGCATTTTCGTGTTGCTGTTGGAACTATACTTCTCCCTCGCCCTCCGCAGATTCCTGTGTGCCTGTGTTCGTATGTGATGATAGTTTAATGACCTTCCATGTCTTTTCTCTGCGCGGTACGCAACGCTTCCCTCGGGTGTGCGTACTCACGTGTGTGCACACGCGCCGGGGCCAGGTGCGGCCGGCGGAGGGCCGCGCTTCTGCCCTTCTCTGGCTTCGGGACTGTGCGGGCTGTGCAGTGGGGGCGTGGGTGGAGCTCGGAGCACCCGGAGGCCTCCGTGTGAGGTGGAGACGGTCATCTGAGAACAGCCTCGCACCCGTGCCGGCCAGAGGGGGCCCCAGAGTCGCGCTCCCCTTTTCCCGCCAAACATGGGCTCACATGTTCCCGACTCGGTCCGGAGCCTTTCTCGCGCTCCCCTGGCGCCTGTTTCGATGGTCACGCTTGTCCTAGGCTCGCTCCCTGCCGAGGGCCTGCGGCCTCTTTCCTCAGGCTTCAGAGGATGCGGCTTCACACATCATGGCGCGGTTTAAGTTTGAGAATTCCGGGCTGCTTAAGCCCTGCACTTTTCTAAGTCCTTTGAGATGTTGACAGAACTTCGCATTCTCTGGGTTTCGTTTCCTCTCCGCACTCAGGTTTGAACTGTTTGCCCGGAGCGTTCGCCGTGCTTGAGTTTCCTTCTCAGAGCGTGTCAGGATTGGGTGGTGCCGCCCCGCGTTCTACACGGAAGCCTGTAGTGTAGCCCCCTGCGCTCAGGGGCAGCCGGCCGAGCCCTCCCCGCCCCTGCTCCGCACGTCCTGCCACTTGCTTCCCCCTTAACTTTTGAGCCACGTTAGTTGTGACTTGACCGCGTTGCCTCAGAGATCCAAGGTGCCCCGCGGGCCGCTTCCCAGTGACTCCGCTTCACTTCACTGGCCTTCATCTTCACATGTTCTGTGAGCTTTCGTGGGAGCCTTGGCGCGACCTCCCTGGGCAGCGCGCTGGGGCTCAGCCCGTGTCCAGACTGTGCCCAGCTGTGTCTCTGCGCCCGGGAGCTGAGGGACTCGGGCCTGAGCTTAGCGCTTCTGTGGGCAGAAAGGGCGCAATAGTCACTTCATCTCCCAAGGTCGTGAACGGCCCTGACTTCTCGGGAGTCTCTCACGATGGCAGGCTCCTCAGAAACGCCCTCCGACCATTCGGACGTGCCCCTCATTCTGGCGGCCTCCTCAGCCGGCCGGAAGCGCCAGGACCGGACATGCCCGCGTTGCATGCGCTTCTTCTGTTGTTCTGCTGAAACCTCTGTGTCTCCTGTCGGCCCCCCAGTGCTCATGATTTTCTTTTTGTCCTTGGTTTCCTGCGCTGGATGCTAATTAACGCGCTGCTCTGGGCCTCCCTCAGCCCTGGAACATACTCCCTTCCCCCTCGGCGCCACGGCCCGTCTCCAGGCGGAGCCGCTCCAGGCCCGGGTCTGCTGCTGCGGTGAGCTTGGTGTTGGTTCAGAAGGACGCGGGGTTTATCCGCCTTGGAGCCGCTCTCTAGGCCGAAGGGAGGCACAGCTCCCCGTCAGGCGCGTCAAGGCGGTGTGGCCTCACCACAGGGCCCATGGCCTGGCCAGATTCTGGACAGTCTCAGACACAGCAGCCGTGTTTTCGGCAGGAAGTCAGGCGATGAGGAAGGAAGTCAGGCGATGAGGAAGGAAGTTCTTTGGAACTTGGAGCTTTTTAAATGCTTATAAAAGATAGAACCTTCTTGGAAAAGTGTCTGAAACTAATTCTTGCTAGTATAGATTGGCGAAACCCTGAGTTTGACTTTTGCATCTATCTGTAAAGGTTTTACATGGCTCAGCACTGGTTCCTGTGGCACTTTTTCAGTTTTTTCACATAACATTAATCTGTTTATTATATCAAACTTGGTGTTCCTGTTTCATTTACAGCAATTTTTCTGATATTTTCAAAACACCAGTCCATACAAAATTACCTTTGTAAGTCTTTTAAAGAAAAATATCTATTCATATTTGAATTTTTTTTTTTGTAACACCCAGCGATGCACAGGGGTTGTTCCTGGCTCTGCGCTCAGGAATTGCTCCTGGTGGTGCTCAGGGGACCATATGGGATGCTGGGATTTGAACCTGGGTCGGCTGTGTGCAAGGCAAATGCCCTACCTGCTGTGCTATTGCTCCAGCCTGTATTCATATTTGAATTATATGAAAATAAAATGTACAGCTATCTAAAAAATAGAAAATATGATATGTAAACACTTGTAGAGAATCCAAAGGCAATAACTTAAAGTATGATGATATGAACTTTACTTTTTAACATTTAAAATAACTGTAGTATAAGGACAAGGATCATTTATATTAGTATTCTCATATTAGAATTTGTAGTTGTGTTTTTACTTATTTTTTTAAATGTAGGAGTTTTTGGCATATTGAATATGCCATGGGTAGCTTGCCAGGCTCTACTCTGTGGGTGGGATACTCTCAGTAGCTTGCTGGGCTCTCTGAGAGGGATGGAAGAATTGAACCCGGGTTGGCTGCGTGCAAGGCAAATGCCCTACACGCTGTACTATTGCTCCAGCCAAATACTGTAACAATAAGTCTCACAATGGAGATGTTACTGGAGCCCGCCCAAGCAGATCGATGAACAACAGGAGGTCAGTGCTACAGTGCTAATGTACGAGTACTGCTGTTCATTCAGCCACTGATCAAACTGATCGAATTGGGCACGAACTCCACATTACTTTTTTTAAAATTCAGAATGTTAATTTTACTAATTTTTAAATTATTTTTTAATCACCGTGAGATAGTTACAAAGCTTTTCTGTTTGAGTTTCAATCATACAGTGATTGATCGCCCAACCCTCCACCAGTGCACATCTTTCACCACCAAGGCCCCCAGTGTCCACCCCTCCCCCTGCCTCTATGTAGACAGTCTCCCCCAACTCTTTTTGTGTTGTTTGTTATGAATAATGTAAGATGTTGCACGGCCTCAAGAGTGGCTGCGTGCTCCTGAAATTCTAAAACTTTAGATCATTAGGGTCTGGAGAAATCTGCAGCGAGCTGCTCTGCTGGAGGTTCTTTTGCGTGTCTGTGGGTCATGGCCCTCGTTTCCATCTTCGCCAGAGAAATGCACTGTTGGCACGTGCCCTGCAGGGCATGCCCACTCGCCCGCAGTGCACCCACAGCGGCAGTTTTGGGGTATCAGGAAGCCTGAAGGCACCGTCAGGCTGCTGAAGCTCTCACCCCGCAGGTGCAGGTCGGCCTGATGGCGCCACCACACCCCTGCAGTGTGGTTTTCAGTAACTGCATATCGCCATCCGAGTGTGCTTTGCTTGAACTTTTGCCAGCTGTGCCTGGGAAAGTGTGCTCTGCAGCGGACCCTCCCTCTGCAGCCCCCACACGGGGCCCCTCCGTACTGGGTGCCCGCACTGCAGCCCCCCTCACTGCAGCCCCCAAGGCTTCGTCACCCGCCACTCTGCTGCTTCCACCCGCCTCCTCCCATCCCTTCCCTCCTGCAGCAGGACCCGCCCCCCACTCTTAGGTGGGATATTGCCTTCGGGGTTTAAATCTGTAACTAAGATTTTCGTTTCATAATTTTCATCAAATGGGTATTAAGCACAATTGACTGTCCTTCACTGTTAAGGCCTTGTCAGAAGGGACTGTGACCGCTGGGCAGCTGCTTAGCAGCTGCTGCCTGCTCCGGCTTTCACCCCTGTTTGTTACCATCACAACCCCGTCCTGTTGCTTGCTCTTACTGTGTTTTCCTGTGAGTTCATGATCTGACTTTATTGCTTTAGCCCTTCATAGATTGTTCTCACCTTCTTCCCAGTAACCAAACAAGCATCTATTATATTTCTCCCCACAGAATCTCTTAGGTTTGGGACAGGAACATTTTTATATTCTATCATGGTCATGCAGATTGTTGACTTAAAGTTCTTGAATGTTCTGGAAACTTGTACTTTAAAAAAAAAATTTATTATAGAATTTGTTTTTTTCTTTTTGGCTCACACCTGGCAATGCACAGGTGTTACTTCTGGCTCTGCACTCAGGAATTATTCCTGACTGTGCTCAGGGAACTATATGGGATGCTGGGAATCGAACCCGGGTTGACCGAGTGCAAGGCAAACGTCCTACCCGCTGTACTATCGCTTCAGCCTTGGAAAGCTACCTGCGGCATATTCGATATGCCAAAAACAGTAACAACAAGTCTCACAATGGAGATGTTACTGGTGCCCGCTCAAGCAAATCAATGAACAACGGGACGACAGTGCTACAGTGCTACAGTGCTCTGGAAACTTGTACAAAAGCACATTTCTGAGTATGTTGCTCTTCTACTCTGTTCCTTAATCTGTTAAAGGGAGTCGCTTGTTTATGGGCATCACAGTATGTTATGTACGTGGTTATTCTTTTTTTTCGGGGGTTCGCGTACACCCTGCTATACTCAGGGCTTTCTCTTGCCTCTGTGTTCAGGGATACTCCTGGTGGTGCTCAGGGGATTAGATGGGATGCCAGGGATCAAGACTGCTCAGCCGCGTGCAAGACACTTGCCCTACCTTTGTCCTATCACTCCTGCCCCAGACGGTGAGCTTAAGGTGGAAAAATCAGCTTAAGCAAAACTAATCACAAATGGACAAATGCATATTTATGATTTATGAGTTTGGGGGTTGTCCATAGAGGGTCTGGGGGCTGACTCCTGACTCTGTGCTCAGAGATCACTCTTGGCAGTCAGTACTCAGGGACCTGTATGTGGTGCTGGGAATTAAACAGGGTCAGCAGCTTGTAAGGCGGATCCACTTACCTGCCAGTAAGCCTCTGGCCCCATAATGCATTTGGAAAACCACATATCTATTCATTCAGTTTGTCTTTTTGCAAAATCTTAGGAAATTCTTCTAGTTCTCTTAAGTATACAAATATGTATATGTATATACATACACACACAGAGATACAAACATCGAAATGCCTTTTCTAGATGTTGTACTTACAGTAAAAGAAAAATGCATCATATGAAAATATTTAATTATTGCCTACCTTAATAGAAAGTTATATTTTACTATTGTGATGTGTATGATGATATATTTTATATATTTAAAAAGTGGTAATTAAATGTCACCATTTTCAGTGGTTGGAGATAGAATAGGTCAGGTTCCATTTTCCTTAAATCCTATTCTACAAACAACTTTCAAAAGTCTTGTAAATTGTCCTGATTCTTAATTTGATCTTGTTACTCATTTTCTGAGTGAGTAACTCATTTCCTGGGCTAGAGAGATAGCATAGCAGGTAGGGCATTTGCCTTGCACGCAACTGACCCGGGTTCGATTCCTCCGCTCCTCTCAGAGAGTCCAGCAAGCTAGCGCGAGTATTCTGCCCGCACGGCAGAGCCTGGCAAGCTACCTGTGGCATATTCGATATGCCAAAAAACAGTAACAAGTCCCACAATAGAGACGTTACTGGTGCCCGCTCGAGCAAATCGATGAGCAATGGGATAACAGTGATATATAACAGTGATATAACTCATTTCCTAATGTACTGCAATGTCACTGTACTTTTTGATGATTTTAGTTTTAAAATGGTGACATTTTAGTTTAAAATGATGAGAAACATTTTATCTGTGTTTTTAACACAGCAGGTATAGCATTTGTCAATTTAATTTTTGTCCTCAAATCTATAAGCAGAATATTACTTTTAGGTAGTATTTTAATATAATTCAAATGTTGAACAAATTCTGCATCTCAGAATGCCTCAGTTGGCCATTGTCCTCCGTCTTCTCATATTCCTTTGCCTTCTCTCTGTTCAACTTCCTAGGACTCACTGAATTTCTCTGACGGTTGTGTGTGAGAAATCTGAGTCAGATCTCATTGTTATTCTACGTCAGTTATTTTCATGTCGGAGTTTGGTTGTTCTGGAGGTTTATTGCCCATACCCAGTCCCGGCTAAACAGGGATGGACCTCCTGTTCTGTGAAGTACTCCTGTCACCTACCCTTCCAGCAATTCCGCTTTCTGCTTCTTTCTGACCAAGGGTTGCTGGAACTTTTATATCTATTCTGTGGGCATGTAAACTATAAAAGCACAAAACCCATAGAACACACCCTCACATCTGTTCTGTAGGTGTTGTGGTTTTCGTAGTGAAAAATGATTTTTTGTCAGATAGTAAGAATATAGTACTGTAGTACTGTCCTCCCATTGTTCATCGATTTGCTCGAGCGTTCACCAGTAACGTATCCTGTGTAAAAACACAAAAAAAGAAAGAGGGAGAGGGGTACCACACCGGACCGGGCACAGGGCAGCGGCGCTCTATTTCTCCCACCGCCCGCGTTCTGTAGTCTCCAGCCGCTTCCCCCACCCCGGGGAGGTTGATGGCGATGATGAGGCAGGCGAAGGAAGGAACGAGGGCCAGGCTGGTTGGTCTCAGTTGCAATTTATTCCTTTCCCATCTCCATTCTCCTCTGATTCTCCTCTGAATCTGGATCTCGATCTGGCTTCTCCAGATCTAGCTCTGGGACTGGCCGGCCCCCAGCCCACTCTTACAGTCTAGTTAAATCCCCCAGCATGAGGGGTTGGGGCTTACACATAGGTGTGGTCACAATCAATAGGGGTAAAGTTCTTTCCCTCAGGGGATGCTCCTTCTAGAACAGGGTAGAATCCCATGGGTGTGTTTCTCCTCTCCTTGTCCAACTAACATATAAGTATTCATAATATTAATAATTTTGTATGGACACAACAAGAGATGCATTAAGCTTATAGACTTGCTCTCCTGGGGTCATCTCGATCTCAGACTACAGTGCTCAGGCCAGATTAGTCTTTCCTATCCCTAGCAGGGTCCTAGTCTCGTCGTTGCTTTTGGATCATGACATGACATGTCCATGACCAAGCTCTTAACATATAGTTAAGAATTAGGCACTTTGGTCAGGCCCATCTCGATGCCAGTGTAGCACATAACTCACCCTGGGTCCGTCCCATCCCTCGTCGGGACCCTGCTTTTGGGGGTGCTAGGAAGTAAGGGCAGCTGAGGCTTAAGTCAAGAAATCAGATGCCCGGGAATGAATAATATTTGAAGCCAATTAAATCCCATGTTACCAGAGCATATTAACAACGGTCTTTCTTTGTTCATACAAAAAGGACATTGCTCTAAAGTAAACTATGCAGAAAATATAAGGAGAGGAGAAAAGGCAATATTAACTTACAAGTTCACTGTCCTAGCAAGGTCTGACCTTACAAATTAACAGAGTCTGACTAGGGGAAAAGCTGATTAACTAGTTGGGGAAAAGAGCATAGAAGTGATTACGGAATGGGAGTGACTCGGGAGCACCTTGATGGGTGTGACTGATATACCTAAGCTCCTAATGGCAAGGGGAGCAGGACATACCAATGTAGTCTAGAACAGTTTAGAGATTATTACCAGATATGCCTAAACTCTTTGTGGCAAGGGAGAAAGGACAAACCAATGATATCTTATAGTCTCCATTGTGACCCTTGTTGTTACTGCCTCTGGGCTGGAGCAATCGCACAGCGGTAGGGCGTTTGCCTTGCACGCGGCCAACCCGGGTTAAGTTCTTCTGTCCTTCTCGGAGCGCCCGGCAAGCTACCGAGAGTATCCTGCCTGCACGGCAGAGCCTGGCAAACTACCTGTGGCATATTTGATATGCCAAAAACAGTAACAGCAAGTCTCACAAGTTAGTAAGAATATAATACAATTTTCTATATTGTTGTAGTTGCGCTCTGCTGAAAAAATATATATATATAATTTGTTCTTTTTATAAGAATCTCCCACATTTTTTACCTTGTTTTATTTTTTGAATAGTCTGCAAAAATTTCTTGCCAATCTTTATTTATGGTGGAAGAATGCTTCTAGCACTCCGTGGGTATAAAATAGCCACTAGTGTTACTGGACTCTTAGTTCGTGGCATACAAAATGAATTCTGCCTTTACTCACAATAGTCAGAAAGGTAGTATGAAGGTTATCCCTGAGGCGTCCTTGTGTGAAGGTCAGTGTGCCCTCACCCGTAAGGTCGGACCTGTGTCCTCTCTGTCTGCCGCTGTCACTGGCGCATGCTGCCCGCTTAGCTGCAGTGCTCCTTCCAGAGGAAGTTGTTGCTGCAGCACGTCTCCAAGTCCAAATGCAGTGATTTGTTCAGACAGGAAGCTGTTGCTCCAGCACGCCTCCAAGTCCAAATGCAGTGCGTTTGTTCAGACAGGGCGTGGAGCTCCTGAATTTCAGAGGCATCCCCGGGTCCGGGGACATGTATCGATCATTTGTGTGTTTCCATGGCAAGTTTATACGTTGGCTCGTTGTTTCATGCCCAGATATCCTTTAGAAACGTAACGGGGGAGTCTGTAAATGATGGTTTTTCCTCGTGGCTGCCACCAGCTTGCACATGAGAAGGGTCTAACAGGGCTGTGCGAAAGGCAGAGCTCCTCCTGCGTGCCCCCCTCTGGGCTCTGGCCCCTAGCACAGCCCACCCCCGCCCCCGCCCGAGGCCAGCGCACACCGCTGCTCTTGAATTCCCGGCACATCCTGAGCAGCTCTGGGTGTGCCCCGAATACCCAGTCCTCCTGCCTGGCTCGCTTCTCAGGCCGTACTCTCGTCATCTGTGACCTGTCCTCACTGTTTATCCGTTTCATTTCCAGTGTTCGCATATGCATGGAAAATGGCTACTCGAGCATTGTCTTTCAGTCAGCGAAAGAAATGTTTTCTCACTAACGCTTTCCTTGCATTCACTAAAATAAGCAAAACTTTTTTGCACACAGATGTAAATTTAATTCAGCAGCTGCCTTCTTACCCCCCTTTTTTTAAAAGCCAAACACATTTTGGCTAAATCAGAAATCCAAATGCAGGATTCTTCACCGAGGAATAGCACGTGTATTTATGGCCTCTCCAGGGACTGAGGCGCAGATAACGCTCAGTCGCGTGTGTCTGGTTCCCAGCCCTGCTAGTCATTATTCACTCACTTCAGTGATAGAACTTGGAAACATTTTCCCGTTGTATTTAACTGGTTTGAAGGCCACTGAACAGGAAGAAAATGCTAAATGTGAGTAAGGACCGAAGCATTCTCCTGCGACTCTTGATGGATGATGGAGGGAACCGTTTCCCCCTCTCCCTGGCTCTCGGCACGGAGGGAGCAGCTCGCTGGTGACAGGCCTGTCCCCTGCCTGAGCGCTGGTGCCACGTGTCAACAAATTCCGAAGCCTCAGCGGCAGAGCTGCCCGTGCGCAGTGCAGGGCCTTGGTGGCGGCAGGCGGCTGCGGCCGTTTGGGGGCCGCCGGCCTCCCCCGTCTTGGCTGTGCTTACCCTGTCCGGTGACGCGGGGCTACGCCTGGCTCTCCTCGTTTCCGTGAACACGGCTGCGCTGAAGGCAGACCCCCCGGCCCTCCCGTCTTCACCCGCTGACTGGACTCTGAGGTGAGGCTCAGACCTCCTTTGCGGGAGCCTGACGCGGCCGAGCCGGCTCCCGACGCTGCTGCTCGCGTTCTTGCTCTCCTCGTACCCTTGTGTGGAGTGACAGTTGCCAGAGTGGGTGTCTCACCGTCTCCCGTCAGCGGGCCCGTCTGCGCTCTCATCAGCTGCCTCTGGGATTTCTGCCGCCGGGGTCAGTCAGATTCTCCTGGACGCCCTGGCGGGTGCAGCTGCCGCCGGTCAGGCCTTTCCAGGATCCCGCGGGCCGAGGCACAGACATGGGGCTACAGAGCCTTTTCAGTCCGGGTCGTTAGCCCGGGTCCCAGCTGCTCTTCGCACAGCTTCTCTCGTCCCGAGGCTTCGTCTGGAGAGCCGTCCTCTCGCAGAGACTCCGGAGCCTTAGCTGCCTGTGAACCCCCAGGCCAGCTTGCGGCTGGCGCCCCGCCGGGTGCGGTGTCTGCGGGCTGCACAGTCAGCACAGAGCTTCCTCGAGCCGCGAGAGGCCTCGCGCTTCAGGGTGCTGCTTCTCCGTGGCGAGCGGGCCTGGCCGTCCTCTGCCCCCAGTCGGACCTGCTGCTGGAGCGCGGCCGGGAGGCAGGCGCCGGGCTCCTCTCTGGCTTCCCTGGCAAGAGGCGTCTACCTCAGTCTTGACCAGGAGTTCCCAAGCGGATACTGGCTTTGAGCAGTGACGTTCAAGTAGAGAAACGGGCAGTTGGTCACTGAACGTCGGGGACGCGCAGGCCGGGGGCGAAGGCTCCTAGCTGCCCGGGGCTTGGAGAGGAGCAGTTCCCGCGGCCGCAGGAAGGGGCCGGGCTTAGGGGCCAGAGTCGGCGCTGGGAGCCTTGTCGGCCTGAGTCTGCGTCTCCTCAAGCACTTTGCAGCCGTTTCCACCCAGTCCCTTGGGAAACGGGGAAGTCGGTCACTGTGGAGCAGCGGGGCTGAGGTGGGCCCGAGGGGGCACCGGGCCCTCAGGGCTCGGCCTGCGCCCGTGTGTGCCCGGCAGCCCGACAGTGGGGAGCACCGGGGCTCAGGGTGCCGCCTCCTGCCCTGCCCCGGCTGCGGTGCTGTGTTTGCCGCGCCCCTCCCCACACGACGGGCAGAAGAGCAGGTGAAGCTTTGTGCGGCATCTGTTTGCTTCTCTAGTCTGGGGCTAGCTCGCTGGAACTACTGAACTTTGTGATGTTTGTGGGGTGCCGGGGGAGGGCCCAGTGGAGGTTTCTCAGTGACTTCACTATCGCCCACCCGAGCGTGCGGCCCGTGTGCAGGTGCGTCTCAGAGGGGGCCCCTGAGTGGGTCCGGGGTGTGCTCAGATGCCGAGTGCGGGGTGCAGTCACAGGCATGGAGGCAGTTGGGGTCCGTGCCATGGCTCCCGGGGGTCCTGTGGGTTGCGTATTGTGGGTGTGCGTCGCTGGTGGATTCGTGGGTGGGCTTGCTACTGCTGTCCTGCTCTCTGGCAGCTCCCTGCCCAGCGGGGCAGTGGCTGCGTCGCTGCTCTCTGCCCACTGACACTTCCCCGAGTCTCGGCGCCCATGCCGTTTCTTCTTTCTTTGCAATGCTTGTCAGAGTCGAAGGTTCCTGAGTGAGTTTTGTTGCCTTCCGCGCCGTTCTCTGGTGTTAGGACAGTTCCTCTCCGGTCACTCCGGCAGGCCCCTGGAGCAGTCGAGCCGGCGTTTCTCCTCCGTAGCTCTGCTCTGGGAATATGCAGATCCTTTGTCCCGGGCACTTTATTGAAGCCCTTGCCTGGAGTGTTGACGACGACACAACCAACCTGCTGGTGCCTCCGACTCCCCATAACAGACTTGTCTTCTCTTTTGGTAGTTAAACCAAGTTAACTGTTTGACCGCCGCGTCCAAGTCTGCTGGGGAGCCTGCGTCAGGGAAGGGCTGGGGGGGCTGCAGCGGCGGCGGCCCAAGCTGCTGCTCTGGTGCGAGCATCACTGTTTCCTTCCAGGCTCCGTGCCTGCCGCCGTGGCCCAGGTGCGGTGACGAGCTGTGCTTCTGCCCCTGGTCTCCGCTGGGATCACGAGCTTTGCGCCCTGCGAGAAGCGAAGCGGGGGGGCTGGGATGCCGGGGCAGCAGGCGCGCGGCAGGGGCACTCTGGGCGGCGGGGCGGTGACTGAGCCGGCTGGCGGCCCTGTGCCCTGGCACGTGGGCGTGGGCGTGAGGGCACTGGCCCAGGGCGCAGGGAGGCAGATCTTTGCCCCTTTTCCAGCCCCACCGGGCTCCCGGGGCCGGGAGCGGGCAGGGCGAGCTGCGGCCCCGGGGCCCCAGGCAGACTCAGCCAGGGTTCGCCCATGGAGGTGGCCGCCACCCCGGAGGCCGGTGAGGGAGGGTTTTCTGGAAGCAGAGACTCCCCAGGGCCGGGATGAGGTCCTCCTGCGGGCGGTGCCTGCCCTTGTCCCTGCACCTGCTGGGTGCCCCTCCCTTGGGCCCGTGCTCGCCCTCGCTCGTGTTGCCCCCTGGCCGCTCCCCTCCCGCTCAGCTCTCTCGCAGGCGTGCCTCACTCCTTCCTTTCTCCTCTCTCTCCTCCCAGCTCCTGTTTCTTCATCTGGCGCCTCCTCGCCCCGACCTTTCAAGGTGCCGGTTCTACCAGGACCGTCTCCTTTCCCGCTGGTGCAGTGGACACTGTCCTGGGCCCCGGGCATTGCTGGCAGAGCCCCGTGCAGTGCCCAGCAGCCCTCGGCCTCCCCAAGCAGTGCTCATGTGGGCCTGGACAGTCCAGGCAGAGCCCCAGCCCCTTATGGCCTGGTCTCCGTGGCCTCAGCCAGCTCCTGCTGTTGAAATGTCTTATCGCACCTTTAGGTACTTGATCCCCGATCTCGGTGATTAACGTGAGCTCGTACCGTACTCTCCCAAGGTGGGAAGACAGATTTATTTTTAAAGAGATCAGGCATGTGTTGATTCGACATTGTCTCTAGTTACAGGTGAGAGAAAAAGATAACCTTACAGGAATATCTAAATCAGGAAGATACTGCCTGTGGGTAAAAAATATGATTTTTATTCAAGTTGATTTTAAATATGATGAGATCATTGAAGCTGTAGTAGAGAGAAAAAGCCTCTTGGGAAATGCTGAAGATTTTAAATTTTTCAGTCGATGTAGATTTCACTTAGGCTCTCGCCTTCTGAGTCCTTATGAGTAGGAGTGTGCTGCCGCAGCCTCAGTTGAGGAGACTGGCCTGTTCGGCGTTTAGCTGTGGGTGCCTATGCATGTTTTATAAAGATATATACATATATACATGTTTTCATCTCATGTACGCGTGTTTATTGCATAGATACATAATGCATATGTATATGTACACATGTAGTATACTTTTAGACACATGTAATATGTAAAGTCTCTGCACGCGTGTTGTACGTAGGGATCACATGTCTTGCTACAGATGCCGATTCCTAAAGTTGTGTGTGAGGCTGGCTGGGCTAGTCTGCGGCTTGAGGGGGGGCAACTGGGAGCTTGGGGTGGGGAGCAGCCTCGGCCGCGTCGTCCCAGGCTGGCTTGGAGCACTGTGTGCTGCTCGCGAGCTGGCCGTGGACGCCCCGGAGTGCCCCTGGGGCGGGCAGCTCCCGTGCTGCCGGCAGGCATGTCCCGTGTCCCGCCAGTGTGGGCCACGTCTTGTCGGGGTTCTGCCCACAGGGCTGTAGCGGCTCCGGGTGTGGCCCGGCCCGTCTAGGAGCAGCTCTTGGCGCCTCACGGGTCACCTGGGGGCGAGCTTCGAGCACCGGGACGTCGGGAGGAGCCAGCTGCTCGCGCCCAGTGTGTGGCCCGCCCTGCCCCACGCCAGCCTCGGGTTCCTGGCACTTGCCCGCCACCTCGGGGCAGTACCAGGTGGACTCGCCTGTGCCGGCTCACAGGCCTGGCTGGCCTGGCTGCGGCAGGCCCCACCCAGGGCCTCTCTGGGACCTGCGGCCTGCGCCCCACAGACAGGGCTTCCCTCTGCGCCCCAGCTCTGGGAACCTGCGGCTCTCCGGCACGCCTGGGAGGAGGAGCTGAAGTCGCCCTTGTCCTTCCCTGGGACAGGCGCTGGCGTGGCGGGGCCATGTGTCCCTCCCGCGGGCTCACCTGCGCACACTTGTTCGTGAGTCCTGCCCTTTCCCGCACGGAACCTGCCGCCTGTCCTGCGGTGCTTCTCCCCCCAGGGAGAAGCTTTCAGGGAGCGGCTGTGCCTGTTCTGTGTCCGCGTGCTCAGAGTACGGAGGTGAGCGTTTCTTAGTGCTGGAAACTCCAGCCAAAAATGGCTCTTTTGTTGGCGGGCTTACTGATGTCTTCCTTCGCCGACCTTTTAATTGTTTTCTTTGTTTAACTTAAAAAGATTATTTCTCAGGGATGTGCCTTCTTTAAAGGAGTGTGACTCAGTACATGAGGAAAATGGGAAAGAATAGCTTTGTGCTCTGAACGGGATCAATTGTGCTCCTCAGTCTCTCCGTGAAGCTTTTCATGCTGCCCATGGGAACGCGTCCGATTCAGAGCGCGGCCGCACTTGCCTCCGAGTGTGTTATTGGAGCCCGGTATTGGCGGAGGAGGCGCCTCGGAGGGTAGCACGCACCTCCTTTTATTGCTCCCCATTAGATTGATATTCTTAAACTGATTTGTTGTCACAATCAAACGCAAAGCCTTCTCCTCGCACTTGCTTCTTTGCACTAAATAATCAAGTGGACATGTGCCCGCTGGTGACTGCCCAGGTGCCCGCGGGCCGCATGGCGGCAGCTCGTGTGCAGGGCGCAGCCGGGGCCGCCCGCTCCCTGGGCCCAGCTGGCCGCGAGTTGCTTCTACATGATCTTTTTTCGAATTCTTCTGTTTTCTTTAGCTCTGGAATGGTTTGGCCGTAGAGGGTTTTTAGTTTCCATTCATGTTGTCCCCTTTCAAAGCACTAAACTGCTCCCACCAGCGCGGCCGCCGCCCCGAGCTGCGGGGGCTGTACGGGCACTGCGAGGGGGCGCAGGCCTGGATGTGGCCCGCCCTCCCGCCGGGAAGGCCCTCTCCTCCTGCCGCCTCCGGGACGGTGTGGCTAGGCCTCCACCCGGGGCTGCCTGGGACTCCCTCTTGGCTTCGCCCTCGACCTGCTGAGTTTCGGACCCTGCTCCTCCTACGCTCTCAGATGGCGGGTCCTCTCCGTCCACGCAGGCCTCGGAACCCAAGTGTTTCTTCGATGTCTCATCCCCCTGCCAGCCAAGAATGTATTTTGCTGTTAAAATTAGAACCTCGGTAAGTCCGACTCCAAATGATCCACTTCCGTTCAGTCCCAAACCCGGGGCACCTGTGCAGTGCTGGGGGCACCCCTTGGACTCCGCGGCCCCCCTTCCCCGCAGAGACCGGCAGGATGATGCCATCTTGCCTCTCTCCTTCGCTGCCCAGAGGTCGGCACGGGGCCTAAGCTCCATGTCCCGGGCGCGTTCCCGAAGGCCTCACCTGGCTGATCTCATTATTCCGTCTCTGAACAAGCCTCGGAAGCTTGAGAAACACATGGGTTTCCTTTCACTTGACAGCTGCTTTCTGTGCATTGCCTTGTTTTTGGTTGTTTCCATCAGTGTAGCTGACGCTGAGGCCGAGTGTAGGTACTTCACGTGTGAAGGTGGTTCTTACACAGACACAGGCTTCTTGCTTAGTGGACCAAGTGAGTGGGGAAGGGCGATGCTTTTCCTTTGGTTCAAGCTGAGTGTTTCAAAATACTTTGTCTGATCTTCAAATGTCAGTCGTAGGTGCTTTTCCCCTGTGATTTCAGTTATTTCACAAACATCTGCCATCTTAATCTTGATTATCTAGCACTCATTAATTATTTTTAAAGGTTTAGAATTTCTACATTTCCTTTTTGGACATCATTCATTTCAGTACACTGCACGTATACTCTGCAAAGAAAGATTTGGGAGAGAAACTAGGTGAAACTTAAGTTTCTTTTCCTTTTGTACACACACCCACACAAACCCCACATTCGCCACACAGTGCTGGCAGTGAGGGGCCTGGCCTCACGCACACGGGTGCCGGTGCTTTGAGATGCTGTGGGCGCCGGCCAGAGAGCCTCAAGCCCTCGGGCAGCTTGGCAGCTGCAGCGGGAGCCGAGCGTGTTCCTCAGCCACTTTCCCTCGTCACCAGGCTCTAGTTCTTACCGTCAGGTTTTCAGGGCCGAGACCCCCGTCTCTGCTGCCCCCTGGGGAGTGCTGCTGTCTCCGTCTCCTGAGCTGCGTTCAGCGTGTGTCCTGCCCTCCTCGCCCTCCTCCCCCGTGCCCGCGTCAGCAGGTCGTGCCAGGTGCGTCTATATGCCGCACCGACCATTGCCCACCGACACAGCACGTCCGTCAGAGATGCCAGAGCTGGGGCCATGCTTGTTCAGACTCGCACACAAGCCTGACAGACCCGTAGGACAGTGTCTTTCCTTGTCCTCAGCAGTTTCAGTGGGAGCCTCCGTGGGTGCAGGAATATCATGGAGACTTGGTTGGTCAGAAAGGGAAAGCAAAGGCGGAGAAGCATTGGCGGACACGCGGAATTTTGTTTCGAAACTTAAGGTCCATTGCAGCCCCCCACGCCCCTGGGTGGCAGGACCCGGCTCTGGCCCCTGAGGCAGCGAGCGGGAGCCTGCCGGACGCTGGGCCGCCCTCCCCACGCGCCTCTCCCTCCATCTCCTCAGCTGTGCTGTGGTGCCGCCTCTTCCCCACAGGCCTCGTGTCCAAGGGGCTGAGGTGGCTTCCTTGGCCGCCTCTGCATCTGTGGGATGTTGTGGCATCTCAGTCTCGGTTGGGCCAGTGACTCTCAAGTGTCGTTCCCGTCCACGTCTTGGTCTGAGCTGTTCCCTGACGTCTCCGCCTTCTGCTTCGGTCTCTCCATTGCAGGTCCGTCAGACACAGCACCTCCTCCTCGCCAGTGCCTCAGCCACCGCCGTGCGTCCCTGCAGGCTCTTCTGTGGCGTTGGCGAAGTCTTGTTTCCGTGGGCCGTGGGCGTGCTCTGGACGGCCACTGGGAATGCTGTGTCTCTCTTACCTCCGAACCCTGTCACGAGGATTTCACATCCGCGTCCCCCCTTCATATTTGCTCACTTCTTTAGCTTCTCATGCCCATCCCAACAGTCTTGGTCACATGTACCCTCCTTCCTCGCCGGCTTGTCCACATGCGAGTCCGCTGCTCCTGAAAGCCCAAGGAGGTATTCAGCCTGGCAGCCCCTCCTTGGCCCGACCTCTCTCTCCTGAGCACGAGTGACCTGCAGACCCTGCCTCCTGCCAGGGCACGCTCGCCTGCTGGCCAGCTTGTGGGCAGTGTGCTGTGTGCGGGTCCGAGCTCTCTGTGGCCAGCTTTCATTATGAGTGCTCATTAAGTCTTCAGAAGTTTTTGAACTGCTTGACCTCATTTTGGGAGCTTGAGATAATTATTTCCTTGAATAACTTACGTATTTATGTTTTCTCGCTGTTGTCTGATTTATCCAAGTACCAGTGCCTGGTAAACAGAGAAGACCCAGTGATGGAGTAACGAAGGTCAGGGCTGCCAGGTCACGGTAGAATAATTCTGACGCCTTCATACTGAATAGTAAAGTTTGTTGTTTTTTTTTTTTTTTTTTCTCCTTTAAGCTATAGTTAAGGTATTTGGGCCCTGTCCATAGGTCACTGGAAATTCCCTGATGGAACACATCACACCGAGCTTATAGGCAATCTTCTAGGTTACGTGTAGATGCAGATCCCTAATTTGGGAGCTGAAAGTTTTAAATTCTTTAGATGCTTACTACTTGCTTTCACAAAGAAGTTTATTCTCAATTGCTAAGGTTCAGACCCAAAATTATCATTAAAAAATATATCACGAGCATTTATTTATTAGATTATATATTGGGCAAGATGAGTAGTTTTTATTCTTTGTAGCTTTTTCTTTTTTTTTTAATTTTTATTATATCACCATGTGAAAAGATACACAGTTCTCAGGTTTATGTCTCAGTTATACAATATTCAAACACCATCCCTTCACCAGTGCCCATATTCCACCACTAGAATCCCCAGTATACCCCCGCTCCCCACCCCCCACTGTATAACTGATGAATTTCACATCATTTTCTCTTTACCTTGATTACGTTCCATATTGCAAAACAAAACTCACTATTGTTGTTGGAGTTTCCCCCCAAGAAAGACAGCCTTACTAAGGAAGCATTTGATAATTGATTTTCCATTAAAAGATTGTATGTTTTCAGTTTTTAGAAAAGGTCGAGCGGCCGCTAGTGCGGCCGCGCAGCTTGGATGTATTCCAGTCCCGCAACCCGGAGCCGTGTTAGTTGCTGCTCAGTGTCGCCAGGGCTCCATTTTGGAGAAGGCGTGCCAGCTGTACCTCCTCCATCTGGATCCCTGGTGTTGTTGGCCCGGGTTCCGGTCCGGAGCATTTCTCCGGCCGTGTTGCTCACCAGACTTCCTGGCCTCTTCTCTGTTCAGTGTGGCAAGATGGCGCTGAGGGTGGGTCGAGCTTTGTAGCTTTTTCATGGGCTGGAGTGATATAGCACAGCGGTAGTGCATTTGCCTTGCATGTGGCTAACCTGGATTTGATTCCTCCACCCCTCTCGGAGAGCCCGGCAAGCTACAGAGAATATCTTACCTGCTCAGCAGAGCCTGGCAAGCTACCCGTGGTGTATTTGATATGCCAAAAACAGTAACAAGAAGTCTCAAAATGGAGACGTTACTGGTGCCCGCTCGAGCAGATCAATGAGCAATGGGATGACAGTGACGGTAGCTTTTTCATATTCTGCAGGATTTAGAGATCTAATTCCTAAATTTCTTTAATCTTTGTTTTGTTCTCATTCAGATTTTGATAAACTAATGACTTTTGAAAACATTAGTTAAGATTTTTCTTTATTATATGCTAAATTTTAGCTATTTATGATCTTAGATTATCTTACTGTTGAATTGCATATAATACCTAGCAAACAGTTTAGAAATGACAGGTGTCTAATCAAAAAGGCCGAATTTAATTTAGCTTACCCATTTTTTCTGCATACATTTGCATCCACTCTGAAGTGCCATGTAACATACAAATTCTCATATTTAAAATGAATTTGCTTCCTCTGAAAGTCCATTGTAACTTGTGAATTCTCATATTTGAAATGAATTATTTCATATTTGCTTATTTTAAAAGTTCTGTCCAAGATTTTATTTTTTGTTTTGGGGCCACACCCAGCAATGCTGAAGGGTTACTCCTGGCAGTGCTCAGGGGGCCAAGTGGGATGCTGGTATTGAACCAGGTCAGCCATATGCCCTGCCCGATGTACTATTGCTCTGACCCCTCTGTCCAGGATTGTAAAGTTCTCGTTTGCTAGTCCATTTAAATCTTCTCACAGTGACTCATGACTCCTTACCTGTTAAGATTATTCTTTATATCCATGTTTTCCATAGCTTTTCCTTCTTACTTATGTTCTTCTCTTTAGATCGGTAATATGTTTTGAGAATCCGTGATTTCTTTTAGATTCCTGAAGTTTTTGATGTAGTGATTTTTTTTACTCTGATTCATTTTTCTTTGATCTCTTGAGACAGCTAATAAATTAGACAAATGTTTTCAAAGATAGACACATATACATATATTTACACAAACATACACCCTCTTAATATTTTGTTATTTTGCTTTTTGGGTCACCCCTGGTGATGCTCAGGGGTTACTCCTGGCTCTGCACTCGGGAAATACTCCTGGTGGTACTTGGGCGACCATACGGAATGCTGGGGATTGAACCCAGGTTGGCTGTGTGCAAGGTAAATGCCCTCCCTGCTGTGCTACCGCTCCAGCCCCAACATTTTTATCTGCATTGTTTAGTATCAGCACTCCCTTGATCCTGTCGGAATAGGTGGGCTTCTCTCATTTTCACCTCCACACTAACTTGATACTCTTTTAATTGCCAACACAGAGTTGGGTTGTCAGGGAAGAAATGAGCCGACGGTACCTGAGCACCTTTACTTGCTCGTCACTTAACACGAATGACAGGAGAAATGTTCCTGGCGACTGGGGAGCCGGCGAGAGAATTCTGCTGCCCACCTTCTTCGTGTGCTTGTGTCTCTCACCCTGGTCCCGTCGGTCCTGGGGTCCGTCTGCCATCTCCCGCACCTGGGCCTGTGCAGGAGTGAGGCTGCTGGAGAAGCCGGAGTCCAGCAGCTGCCCGTCTCCCCCCCTTGCCGGGCCCTGCACTCGAGCAGCGCCGTAACATTCACAGCCTTCCCGAGTGAGGGGTCTCTCTCCTCACGGGGAGCGGCTCCCGGGAGCGGCGCACTATTTTCCTATTTGTGTTTGTTTACTTATAAAGCCTAAAATAGCAAATACACAGCATCCCCAGAAATACCTAAAAAACTCATAGTTTAATAATCTGTTCTATTTGCAGCGAGGCAGACAGAACTCTGAGATTCCCGAGGGTCTCGGCGCCCAGCCCCGGTGCTGCCCCCCTGTCTGCCGGTGTGCCCGGCCCTTTGCTCTCCTCCTCTCTACAAGCTGCCGTGCCAGCTCCCCCCGCCTCAGAACCCTCCTCTGCCCCGCCCGCCCCCACCCAGCTCCTCTGGCTTTGTGCTCGGGCAGGAACGGCTTCTCGTGCATATGTGTTTCATATGTGTGAGCTGTGTCTGTCCTTTCTGCTTCAACAGCGACACACAGGAGGAAGGACTAAGCTAGGCTGAATTTAATTTCAAACTCAGCTGGTATTACCCGATATTTATCTACTGTATTTATCCGATGGCAGCGGTATGTTAAGCAATGCGTCTGCCATAAGAAGGCAGGGAAGTGACATCTGCCTTTCCCGCAGGTCTTTCCGTCAAGACGAGGGGTTGGCACTTGCCGGTGCGGCTCTCTGTAGCAGGGCCAGCCCGACCGGGCCTGAGGCCGGCGGCAGCCCTGGGAGAGGGTCCCAGAAGGCAGCGGAGCCGCGTGACTGTGGGTGGCTGCACAGTGAGCCTGCGGCTCGGCCATCTGTGACCCACACGGGAGGACAGGACGCCCCGCTGCCTTCCGGTTGCCCAGGAGCAGGCACGAGGGGGTCCGAGGGTCGCCGGAGAATGGACGCGGCCTCAGCGTCCGTCCGGGGGTGCCGGGGTGGCCCCAGCCCAGCTCCCGCAAGGCCTCCACTGGGACAGCGGAGCAGAGACTCGCTTTCATCATAGAACAAGTGACATCTTACCTCGGTCGTAGTGAAGATGAGGGCTAATTTCTAGAAATACTTGTTATTCTCACCTAATTTTTAAATTTTTTGTTTCTTATTTGGTTTTGCTGGCATTCGGAAATGATAAAGCTGTAACTTACAATATTTAAAAAATATTCTGAGTGATTTAAGTACAAAAGAAAATCATGATATAATTTTGGGCATATATGGAAGTACTTGAAGAAAATTCAAAACTAGTCAATGAGTATTGGCATGGAAAGATTTTGTTTAAAAAAATGTGAAAGCCAAAACTCAGTCTTCTGGAAGTTACTTTAAGACATTTTAATAAGCACATTAAAAATAGTATTGGAATATAATTGAATTCATTCATAGGTGGGAAGGAGAAGAGCTAAAATTTAATGAAACTAATTTTTAAGTAATCATATTACCAAGTTGATTTTTACATTTAATTTCCAATATTGCAGAAGGGGACAACCACACAATACTTTTGGAAATTAGGCTCCGGACCAGCAGAGGTACTGGCATATGAAGGTGTTCATAGAAATAAATGATTAGTAAAATAATTCTTTGAAAGTGTGAATAAATTTATATCATCTTGGTTGGACATTATTGTTGAAAGATGCGAGTAACCGGTGGAAGAGAATAGACAGCAGGCACGTCCTGTCACCTTTGTGTCAGCCTCAGAAAGGCACAAGCACACGGTCCTGGAGTTTAATCTTTGGTGGTTTCACACCTGACAGCCTGAGCCAGCACTGGTTAATGCTCAGTGTTTATTTGTATCAGACTCACGAGTCCTTCCCTACAGTGTCTGATCTTTTTAAATAGTTAAACAGTGAACACTTTTAGAAATATAAAAAGAATATTGTCTTCTGGTTGTACTGTTGGAGCTTCTGTTAGTTCCTATTATTACCTCCTCCTGTTGGGTATTAGTTAGGCATCTGAACAAAATAGCCTGTGTCTTTCATAGTAGAGCTTCAACTCTATTTATACTTGATTTTGTACATTCTGTAGTAGAAACTACAAGTAGAGAGAACTCCAAATAGAAAACTAATGTTATTCCTCTCAGGTGAGCACTGGAGAGTGAGGCTCTGGAGGGTCCCTCCACAGGGCAGTTCCTGTGACTTGACTTTTCTCCCAGGCTGAAGGTGAAAGACGCTTGACTTTCTGTCTTTGCTCTAAGACCTTTCCCCACTTCCGAACCGAGACCCCTGAACTCCTGGTTTCAGTCGAGAAGCCCCAATCTTTGGTCTCTGATGCTTGGTCTCGCCGAGTCCCTCCAATCCCCTTGCCTATTTGAGGGTGGGCCGGAGGGAACCTGGGGACGGGCGGAGGGGGCTGAGGCTGTGTGGAGGGTTGCGCAGTGCTGCGTGTCTGATCTCAACCTTGGAGAGCTCTGGGAATCCCTGCGCCGGGTTTCCTTTAGTGTAGACAGGGGCCACGGCTGTTGATACAGTTCCAGAGTTGAAAATGGTTTGATAACAGCGGCAATATTAAACTCATTAGATATTAAAGAAGACCAGTGTTTTCTATGTGGAAATTGTAATATCTGATCGTGGGGTTGTTAGTCCTACTCTAAGGATCTGTCCAGCTGTCTGTGGCCTGTGGAGCTTCTGCTTCTGCTTGCCCAGTTGACGTGGCGTTGTGTTCCTCTCCGCCTGATCTGGTGGTTCGTGCCACAGTGTCAGGATTGAGGAGTCGGTGCCGCCGTTCCTTGGCCCGTGGCCCTGGGGTCGGCGCCTTCAGGGCCCGAGTTGACTGGGAGGCATGGGGGAGGTGGGCACGGCCGCAGGGCTTCCGGAAACGCTGCCGACTCCGAGAAGACCTCAGAGGTCTCAGCAGGGCGCCCGGGTACCTGAAATTATTTGCAGTTTGGCGTCACAGCAGAGGGTATTTGTGGAGACACGGAGCTGAGTCCTCAGTGTGGCGACCGGGGCCGGGGCTTTAGCAGGTGGGTTCGGACTCAGCCCCCCTGCCCCCAAGGGCGCCCTAGAGTCTTCAGGCACGGGACGGTGTTCCTGAGCTTCAGCTGCTTGCTGTGCATCTCCTGGAGATTTAGTGGGAATCTGGAGCTCAGTTTGCAGTTTTCTTTTTTTAATGAAAGTCTTTTTTTCCCCTTTTAAATGCTTTTATTTTCTCTCTTGACAAACATGAGGAAGAAACTGCCAGCAGAAATTCAGGTGGAAGCTGCCCCTCCCCTAGCCTCCCGTTTATTTTTAACCCAGCTTTGTCATCTGGTTAATGAAGGAGAAAGTCGACAACATGCAGTGTGTGTGTCTGCTGTCAGCCAGTTGCACTGTGTGGCCGGAGTCTTTCCAACCATTGAGAAGATCCTCCAACTCAGATACCACTTAATTTAACGGGGGGTGGCGGAGCGGTGTTCTCTTCATTAAGAAATAGTCATGTGTGTTTTATGAAATTTATAAACCAAGCAAAGCACAGACCTCCCACCCAACACCACCACTCTATGCTGGGGCCCTTCTCCATGGGCCGCCCTCCTCCCTTCAGTACGAGACTCTGTGCTCTGTGCGCCCCGGCTGTGGTGGTCTCCCGTCTAGGTGCTTGGAATCCTTGTGTAGCAGCATTTATTTCTAAGAAGACGATTTCCTTCAGTGTTTGTATTACACCGAGCGGAGCGGACTCAGGCAGGCTCTGGCCGAGCGGAGTCCTTTGCAAGCTGGCCCGTCTGTCAGGCACACGTCGAGCTGCGCAGGCTGGGGGACCAGAGTGCGGATGTCGGCGCTCACGGCCCTCCGCGCCGAGCCAGGCACAGGAGCTAGTAAGGGCGGGGGCTGAGTGGGTATCAGAACATTTTGCGTTTTTTGAAAAAGGAAGCCAGGCAGTAAAGTATTGGAAATGGTTTAGAGGTAGCAGGAGATAAAATCTGCCCTGCTGGACAGAGGCCTGGGGACAGCCGGCCGCCAGTTTACCCCTCGGGGCGCCCGCGGGTTTCCTTCCGTCACCCACTGGGGCGCCCTGACTCGTGATTCAGATTCCCTGTTTGCAAAACTCTGGTCGCGTTTGCTTGATTTCAGCTGTACAGACAGAGAAGTCTCCCTTGCAGGGGTTGGGAAACATTGCGCCAACACGAGGGTTTGTTCAAGTGTATTTGTATTTGGAAGATTCTTTACGACAGGAGACAGTGTGGACTCAGTAGCAGGGGAAGCTGCCCAAAGTTGACTGTTGAATCAGGGGCCATTGCTTCCTCTGCTTCAGTTTTGTAGGAGCCAGGTAACTCATCTCTCAGCTGCCTGAGAACCGTACGCTGTGTCCCAGGTTGGCAGTTGGCAGTTGTTGGCATCAAGCTCGGTTCCCAGTGGGGCAACATCCCCTCCCCTGCCCCCGCGCTGGCGGTGGGGAGGGCCCGGATGGGATGAGGCCCGAGTTTCCCCAGGTGAGACGCCCTGGCGGAGCTCCCTGCCCTCAGCCACTGTGTCGGCAGCACGCGCGTGTTGGGTGGTCCCCAGAGGCGCCTGCTGGCCTGCAGAGCTCGCCTTGCAGTGGCGAGTGTGGCCTTCTCTGGTGAACGTGCCTCTGTTTGGGCTTTTGACGCCTGCACTTGTTTTGCTTTTCTAGCCATGGGAAAGTGCTGTGTAGCTAAGTCGGCCTCCGAGCACCTGCCTTCAGGAGGCTTTGTGAGGCACAGTGTGGCTGAGACAGGGCCCGGCTTCCACGTGGGACGGGCAGGTTGGTGGGCACGGAGGGTGGGTGCTGGCTGCACTGCATGCAGAGAGCAGAGTGGCTCATGGGCCGCTGCTTCCTGTCCCGGGCAGGACATAGACGGGGCTGTGTGCCGAGGAGTTAGCGTGTTGGCTGTGCTGTCCTCAGGAAAATGGGCATGATGTTCAAGGTTAGCATGAAACCTGCGTTTGATCCCTCCTCCTGGAAAGTTGCTTGTGTGGTGCTCTCTGCATGCAAGATGTGCTGGCAGCTAAATCGGCTGTGTTCTTACCGCTTTGGGGAGGCATATTTCACTTATTGTAAGTAATTTTTGTCAGTAGCCTGTTATTGAGGAACTGTGATGTCAGAATAGAGTTCAGTCACTGCAGCCTTCTGAGGGGCGCCCCTGCCTGCAGGGATATTTCAGAAACAGCTGTTGATACCATCAGTGGTGGGATTTCACTCTTGCTCCACTCCCTCTTGGATGTCTTCCCCGTGTAGCTATTCAGATGGGCTTCCTCTGCCAGTCTCTGCCCAGTATTCGAGTCCCATAAACATGTTGACTTTTTTTGGTGACTTTTGACTCCACATGAACCTTTATTTTATGTATTTTCTACATTGTGTCTGTCTAAATATATGCTGATAACCAGTTCTTTGAGATTCCTGCTCATTGGCCATTTTATCAGAAAGGTCTTTTCTGAACTTTTGACTTAAATAGCTGCCCCACCATTCTATTTCTATCCTGCTTGAGCTGCCTTCCAGGAAACAGCATTCTCTGTGTTTATTCGGGTATCACTCAATTATTCTCTCTTCCACTTGGTTGGCAAAAGCTGAGGGTCCAAGCAGACTTGGTATGTTTTATCCATTGCTGGTCATTAGTGCCAGGATCAGAGAGTATCAGAACCACATTAGATGTTAAACAGATATTTCCTGAATGATTTGAACCCGGACTGTGTTTTCTGTTTGTATTATCGTGTTACTGACAGTAACTGACAGTCCACGTGTTTGTCAACCCTAGTTTATAATATTCTTTGCATTGCATGAAAATTTGTGGCTTTTCCTATATGATCCATTATGAATTTTTCCAATTGTTATGAGCCAGGTTTATGGCGGTGATAGTACGGCCGACTCCTGTGAGGTTGCGTTTATCAGATGGGGATTGCCCCACTGTACCAGGAGGGTTGGTGAGGCGGTTCTGGTTGCTCCCAGCAGTGTGGATGCTGAGGGCCTCTGGCTGGAGAGACTGCGGCCTTCCCGGGCACGCCGGCCGTTTCTGCAGATCCTGAAGCCACGCGTTCCTGAGGCGCTTTTTCTTTTCAAATAAGGCATTTTCTGTAGTCGCAGAAGGTGTCGCCCGATCCAGCTGATTCCTCCTGTCATTTAGAGTCTCACCATCAGAAGCCTGACCTACGTCATGCCACGCCGCCTGCACGGTACGTTCAGGCCACGCTGGGAATGCAGAGTGCGGCCCACCTGGTGTGACCCGGCCCAAGGCCAGGGCTCTGCGCAAGGTGTGGGGCCCTCGAGCGCCCTGACCAAGATTAATGGGGCTCAGATGGGTTTTAATTAGTGCAGCTGCAGCCATCGGTTATCTGCCCCACACAAATATTGTTATATTCGGGAAATTCTTGATTTATTTTATTCCACTGGCCAGCAGATTTAGATGAATGAGTTCTCATCATAAACATTCTGAGAACAACCGCCAGAGGCCACAGCTTATTATTTAGGACACAATCAGCAAGAGTGAGCAGGAAGAGGAAACGCAGCGGCGCTCAGCCCTAATTTGGAGATTCTGCGTGTTGGGCATGTCCGGATTGTCAGAAACACCGGGGCATCTGGGCGCCAACCCAGCGCAGCCTGTCGGTGCAGGAGCGCAGGCCTTGGAGCGTCAGCGATGGGCCCGAGTGGACACCACACGTGCATGCTGGCCAGGCTGGGCAGCTTCCCACCAGCAGCCGGATGTGCAGCAGCAGACGGGACTGGGGCAGGAGCAGGAGCGGGAGCCACTTCCGGGGCTCCAAGCTCTGCCTCTGCTCTCACCTGCTCTCGCACTGTTTCTGTTTGATAGTAGATTTGAGGGCTGCAGCGATAGCACAGCGGCTAGGGCGTTTGCCTTGCACGTGGCCGACCCGGGTTTGAGTCCTCCGTCCCTCTCGGAGAGCCCAGCAAAAGCTACTGAGAGTATCTCGCCCACACAGCAGAGCCTGGCAAGCTCCCTGTGGCGTATTCGATATGCCAGAAACAGCAACAACGAGTCTCACAATGGAGTCGTTACTGGTGCCCGCTCGAGCAAATCGATGAGCAACAGGAGGACAGTGACAGTGACAGTAGATTTTGAAGCATTTCCTCTGGAATTCAATAGGCAGGAGAAATAGAACTTTGAGGTTAGGGAATATTCTATGAACTTGCTTTTTCAAAATGGCACTACTGGTTCCCGTGGGCAAGCAGATTGCTCAGACTGTGAGGATCTTCACATTCCCGAGTTGCACACGGAGCAGCGTCTGGAACTACGGGAATGAAGGAATTTCGGGAATTCACCTAATGGTCGTGTACTGAATATGGTAGCAGTGGCTTCCTCTGTTTCTCAGACTTTATTCAATCTCCTAAACTGTGAAAAATTGGGTTTCGTAAAAAACAAACAGGTAAACATCAAACATTTTTCTTCTTCCTTTCTCACAGTGTCGTATCTCTGTCAGATTTTTATTTAATAGAGCAGGACAAAGAAGCCTGTGATTTGTCTTCTCTGCACGACAGGGAACGTGGTATCAGGATGGCCATCCTGAAGAAAGGCTTCGAAGCCACAACCCAGAACCCCAGCCAAAGAAATCACAACTAGTGTCTGAGGATCACAGGCCTGGGGCTGGCCTCACGCCTCGCCCAGCACTTCTCAGCTGAAGTATAGTCATCAGAATGGAGTATACATATTTCTGTTCCTTATAAAGCATCACTGTTTTAAAAATCCAAGGTCAACTTATATTTTAGTGGGTTTGTTTAATGTATCACTACTGCCATTTAATTCACGTAGTGATCCCCTCTGTGGAAACGTCAGATGTGACCAGATCCCCGTATAAACAAAGCAGGGTAGAGTTCATTCCAGCGAGAAGGTTTATGTTCTTTTTCTGTTTTTATTGAGCACCAGGAGAAAAGGTTCTCTTTTTGTGGGTAAGTGTGTGATAAGGCTTGCTCACGTGTTTCTTACGTTGAATTCACATCAGATGACTCTTTATCATCTCTGCAGTGCCAAAGACTTTGCAACGAATGCTCCCAGCTCTCAAACCGCTGTTGTTGTGACAATTCATAAATTCTGTGATTTCTGGCCTTCATAATTTTTTATAGAAAATTTTTTACAAAAGCTGGCAGTGGTAGCTATCTAGGACTTTAAAGATGTGAAAGTCCTTGATTTTGTTCCTCTTGTAGAATAAGTGTATTGAACTAGACAGAGTTTGGATTAGTGTTATTAAAAATATTCTTAGTTTCTTCTTATCACATCATTTTATTTGCATATGATAAGTTACCTTCATGGATATGAAAGAGTTAGATACGAAATTCTCATTTTTTGATATAACAAGTACTGTAGCACTGTCGTCCCACTGTTCATTGATTTGCTTGAGCAGGCACCAGTAACATCTCCATTGTGAGACTTGTTGTTACTGTTTTTGGCATATCGAATACACCAGGGGTAGCTTGCCAGGTTCTGCCGTGCAGGCGGGATACTCTCAGTAGCTTTCTGGGCTCTCCGAGAGGGACAGAGGAATCGAACCTGGGCCGGCTTCGTGCAAGGCAAACGCCCTACCCACTGTGCTATTTCTCCAGTCTGAATTTCTGGCTACTAAAAAGAGATTGAATTTGTTAGAGTAAACCAATATGTCTAACAACAAAATTCAGTATTATAAACGCATCACTGCATTTGAAATCAAAGTGTTGGGCAGAATGGGTACAATGGGGAAAGCAGAGGTAGAAATATGTCACCAGCTCATCATATGGAAGGTCAAAAAAACCCTAAAAAACATGGTGAGATAAAAAATCAATGCATGCTCCTGCCTTTTGGCACAAAACCCAAACCATTATTAGAGAATGCAATCTCTTTATTTTTAAAACACAATAGAGAAATTGTATAATACACATTTTTTTCTTTTTCTGAAAGTGGACAGGGGAAAGGGAAAATAGGACTTGAATAAAATTATCTGGGAGAAGCCAAAAGAAGAAATGGCAGCTGAGTCAATACCAGGAATGGCAAATGACAGCTTAGTCACCTGTTTGATAGGACCTATTAAACTCAGAACATTTTTTCATATAAAGTTGTAAATGAAACAAAAAATAACGAGGCCCATTAAAGCTAAAGTATTAGCTTGCTGATCCCTCAGAGAACAAACTGCTGATTCCTGCTTCACTCCTGGATGTGGGCGCCTTTTTCCTCTGCATAAACCTGGCCTGAGACCTCTGCAGAGAAGCTTCCATTAGGCTGAGTGCTCGCTACATAGCTGAACATGTAAAGAAGCAAAGCTTATATAACAAGTATTGACAATTTTGTAAGAAATGCCATTTTTTTATTTGGGTGATTTGAATCTGTAACATAAAGATCTTATGAAATCATATTGAGTTAAATTATGATGGCACAGTAATCTTTAGTATGGTTTACATTAAAATTTTGTAAAATCTCTTGTTAAATTTTTATTAAAGATTTTCATTTTTCCTTCTTTCAACTTTTATATTCTATGCATTTATATAATTCTAGTATTACATATTTAATATGTAATTACATATTTATTTATTTTTTAAATATGTAATTGCATATTTAATATGTATGATAGGTCTCATTCCCCTGACAATGAAAGAGCCTCTAATCCTTGGGAAAGATGAGTAAGGAGAGGCTGCTAAAATCTCGGGTCTGGGAGGAATAGAGACGTTACTGGTGCCCGCTGTAGTAAATCGACAAACAACGGGATGACAGTGGTACAGTGATACATATTTAATATGTACAGTAGAATACAGTATTTACGTATCTGTATATAGGCATATTTACGTGCAGGAACACAGCGTAGATAAACATGCTTTCACAGAAACATAGCCATAATGATTGAGTACTGCGACTCAAGGTACGTGGGAGTTACACAACTATTATCTGTCAGGTTGTTTTCCATATATATATGTGCATACATATATATGCATATATAGGTATATAATTTAGGGGCCAGAAGCTTGCACAGTGCCTAGGACCTGTGTGTATCAAGCGTCTAATCCGGGTTCGATTCCCAGTACCACAGTCCTCTAAGCATCCCAAGCAGAGCTTTGGAGACTTCCAAGCATCTTCTGGTATAGCCCCTGGGGGCCCCAAGCACTGTGGGTGGCCCCGGTAATTCCAAGCATAGCAGGGCCTGATTGGCTGAGAATTGCCAGTGGGGCCCTGAGTTCTTGAGCACTGTTTGGGAGCCCTCCAGCCCCGATGGCATATTTCATGCAAACAGAAAATACACTATAGATACACACACTACTCATAGGCAACATTTGCACTTACAGGCATGACACAAGACTCTCAGAATTCACGTGCAGACACATGTATTGTGTGCATGTATGTGTATCTTACATAGAAAATAGGTAAACGTGCATGTGTTATCCGGAGTAATGGTGTCAATGCCCATTTGAGTCCCATGTCACTTTAGACAGAACATAACCGTTGTCTTTGAAATCGTTTGTGTTTTACCAAGAACAAGGCATGTGCCGAGCGTCCTGACTGGGTTTTCTCTAGATGTTCCGGCTGGCCCATTCTGTGCTGCCGCAGGGAATTGTCAGTTGCTGCATGCCTAGTGTTGCGGCTGTGAGACAATAGAGGGGTTCAGCTGGGCCGACCCTGACCGACCCCCAGCTCCAGCTGGGCCCTGAGCGTCACCGAGCATAGCCCCGGAGCCCCTCGGAGTTGCCAGGGCGGCCTGATGGTCCCCAGGTCATACTGTAGTACCCTCAGACCTTTGCATGGCCGAGAATCGCCAGGAGTGACCCCGGACCTCGTGAGAAGCACTCCCGCAGCACCCCCGAAAAAAGCAAAGAGGAGAAGTCTGAGCACATCAGAGACAGGGACTGCACCATATCTCGGCTGCTCAGTTGCAGTGTCGGTGTTGGCGAAAGACAGGGCACGTGCTTTCACCCCAGCAGCCCCGCCCGGGCCCTTGAATCGGCCGTGTTTGGTTCTTGAACAACTAGTGTTAAGTTCCCACGGTAAATTTCATACAATGCCACAGGAGTGAAATTATTATACATTTGAGCATTTTTATAACTTTACAGATAATTAAAAAGAGCACAAGAAAAGTATGTTCCTATTTTGCACAACAGAAATTACTGTTCTGCAGTTTTATTTGGGGGCACTGTGTGATCTCGCGCTGAGGGTCCGGACAGCTGTGGTGGGCTTTGTGGAACGCTGGTGGCGTTCACCCTCCACAGAGCTCAGCAGTGCAGAGCCCAAGGAGGTCCGTGGAGGGTCTGTGAGGAGGAAGGGTGGCAGCCGGGCTCGGGGACGCCTCTGGAGGAGGCCCCACCTTCCATGCCCGCCTCTCCCAGTCAGGGCCTGCCAGTGGTCACCTCGCCGGAGCCTCAGAACCTCCCTGTGTTCTCATACTTAAATGTTGGGCACTTAGAACTTTTCCCTTTTTCTTGGAGTGAGTGTTTTGTACTGACTTTCCCCCACCCCCCTTCGTATTGTAAGTAAGGAGAAAGAAAGAAAAGCCACCACATTTCCTATTACAAATTATCATAAATATTGGAGATGCAGATTTTTCTTAGGTCATTAGCATATCATGCTGCGACCCACACCAGAATGTACCATTAACAAAGCCGCCTTCATGTAATTAATGTAAATAATATGGAACTCCAGCACGAGTTACCCAGTCAGCCTTGGCGAAACGCATTTGTCATAACGCATCATCTCAGGAGCCCGGCCTCAATTCAAATTAAACTTCATGGGTTTGCCCCTTTATTTTTGCCGCAAATGCCATAAATTTCTGTGAAACATTTATGACTATAAATTTCCCTGATACACCTAGATGAGAGAAGAAAGCAATTCAGTAAGCCGAAATTAAAATTTTATTATTTACTGGGCTTCTGTTGGTGGAGACAATTAGTATCTTCATAAAGCAGCCGCCGAGCTGGGGCCTGCGCGCGGCGTCGCGGCCGCTATGGAAGTGGCTTCCGTCCTCACGGCTGCCAGCAGAGCTGAAGGATGGTTTTTGTCTGCCATTTGCTACCATTGCCCTCTGACTCCCAAACACAGAGGAGCATTGTAAATTTTTCATGAAGAGGTTTCAGTCTGTAAAACAGCAAACAGGAATAATGTTTTAAATGCAATCATTGTCAAGTTCGAACAATGTAATTTATCAAGAGAGCAGTTTGTACTATATAATAAGTTTCATATATTAATACAATTTTTCATCTGATGTCAGGCTTCTGATTTATGAATAGCCCATGATCTAAGGTGATCATTGAATTATAATTCAAGTAATAAGAAGCCGGGGACGAGACACTGCAAGTGCTACCCCGCATTAGCTTGCATGCCACCAAGCCAATTTACTAAACAACCGTGGGCTAAATGATACAGTTTTTCTAATTCAAAGAAGGCACTCGTTAATTAGATAAAGGCTAAAGCTCTCATTATTTTTAAATGATTTAAGAACGGGTAAAGATCTCACAGCTTCAACTGCAGCTCTAATAGTTCTCTGCTCGCTGCCTTGTAATAAGAGTGTTCAAGACAGATGGGCCCGGCCGCCTTGAGCCAGCCACAGCTTCCGGTGTACCGAGAGCAGGGGCTGTTCCTAGGCACACCCGAGGTGCAGCTTTGACGTGTCTCGGACGGTTGCGGCACCCCCGGTTCATAGGGCTTATGGATAAGCTGTTTCCTTCTGATTCCCGAGTACGGCCTCCCCTGAGGCTGCTCGGTTGCTCTGAACATGCTTCCTATTTCTCAGCAGTACTTGGGAGGGCTTCGCAGATGCTTGACTTTCTGAGATGCCAAAGTAAATTAAGGATTTCGCCGCCACTTCCCCTGTCTCACTTTGTCGAGCGACCCAGCAGGTGTCAGGTGCAAAACTAGGCCACAGTGAAATCTATGACTTGTAGGGACATTTCCTTGAATTATCTCGATTCCAGTGATGGCCAGTGGTTAGCAACTCTGATAAAGTATCCGTTCACTATTGTCGTTACAAGTCATCTAGCTGGTGGTCAGAACGTGAATTTAGAGGAATTGTCAAATTTGGGGATGGTGTAAAAATTCTGAATCTGATCTCTGACACCCTGGAGCCCTGCCAGGTCTGTTCTGTGCTGTCTGTCCTCCTCCCTCCACTGGACGCTGCCCGACTGGCCGCCTCGTGACACCCGGCCCCTGCGCGTGTGCGTGACACTCATGGATGGCCGAGTCCTTGGCCAGGCTTGTGCTTACTCACTTTTGATGTTGCTACTATGTGCAGGGAATGGCGAGAACCGCCAGCTGCCCAGACACGTTCCCTGCGCCTCCCCGACACGTGTTCTCCTTGTCCATCGCAGAATCGCGTCCACAGCTGCCTTGACTGTCTTTAGTGATTAGAAATTTGACCTCAGCTCTGTTGGTTTCCCCTTCGGCCCAGACCAGCCCGGCCGCCGCCAGGTCTCTTCAGGAGAGAGGCCCTGGCCGTGGCCTTGCCCTTCTCACTGGGACGTGGGGAAGAGTGTGTGGAGAGAGGGAGATGGAGAGAAATGGGGAGGCAGGGAGAAAGGGAGGGAGAGAGGAGAGGGAGTGTAGGGTGGGAGAGAGGGGGTGGGGGAGGGGGAGGGGCAGGGAGGGGTGAGGAGAGGAGGGAGGGGGATAGGAGAGGAGAGGAGAGGAGGCGAGGGAGGAAGAGAAGGGAGGGTGGCCCCTAGGGGCCGAGCCGCTCTGCCCTCTGAAGGGACTGTTCCCGAGGCCTTTCTGCCCATGTCGTCCCGCCTTCCACTTTCCGTATTGATCAGTTTCCAAATGTCATGTCCAGCTTGTTGGGCACCTGCCTGCAATGAAAGACGTGGTGGGTGACGTGCTCTGGAGGCTCCGAGCGGGGAGACGGGACAGGGAGGTTCTGAGTCGCGCTGCATCTCCCCTGGGCTCCCCTTATTTTTGTGTGTGTGTGCCTTAATTTTTTTTTTATCTGAGCAGCAACAAGATGTGTTATTAATGGGCCCTGAGTAGAACACATTATTTGTTACAGTAGCTTTTGACCTGTTTAATAAGTACTCAAGCTGGGGAGTGAGCTTTTATGGTGCTCTGCAGTGTACAGTTATGAAGTGTAGTACATAATAAAATAAAAGCAATAATGTGGATATTTCTGAGGGATCCATCAGAGCTGACCTGAAGCCACATATTTCATCTGGTTTGCCCGGCATGAATGTGTGAAAGTTCCCGCTGAAATTACTGGAGACAGTATTGCGAGAGGACCTGTGATTGTTTGCCCGTGGAAGCAGCCTCAGCCTCCGAGTCCCAAAACTAGTTCAATGACAGTTCATTATTGCTATTGTCAGAAACAAGTGAAAAAGACGAGACACATTTAGTAGCAGGCACTAAGACATCTGACTAAACGTTCCTGTTTACTGTGTAAAGTAGGAAATGAGGATTGGGCGGTTCTCTTAGGGAGACCGGGCGCTGGTTAGTTTTGTAGCTACAGGTAGATTTTTCTATCTGATGTGTTAACATCGGGCCACATAAAATCATTAACTCGAGATGGGTTTTCCCAGGAAGGTCGAAGGATGATGGAGGAGGAAGACGCTCTTCCGGCCGCGCAGTCTGTGGGCAGCTGTCCGGTCAGTGGCCCCAGAGTGGTGCTGGGCAGAACCGGCAGCAGTTGCCGTTCATCCGTACAAAGATACCTTCCTGCTTTCCAGTATAATGTACAAGCTTCTTTGTCTCTTCTCTGACTAATTTTGTGCATCGAGTGTGGAAGCCTACATGTGTTAATCTGAGTGTTTCCAGAATCCAGGGAAGGGCCTGGCTCATCGCTGATTTTTAAGAGAGAATTAATAAATGAATAAGGAGATAGTTGAGGGCTTTTCCAGGTGGAGGTGAGCAGAGAAGTGAGAACTGCATCGTTTCCCAGCAGTGGCGCTCTGCTCCGGAGTTGTTTCAGATGCCACCTGCCAGCGTTCTTTCTTTATGACAGAAAATAGTTTTGTGATCAGCCACTTTGAATTTTGTTATGTGTGTGAATTCATTGTTTTTGTATTTTTTTGCACTTAGTCTTTAGTGTTTGCGTTTCTGATAGACTAATAACCCAGAATCCAGGATCCAGCAGGTCCCGCCATGCCGGCCTCGTGGGAAGTTTTCAGCTATATTTCCAAACTCATCACGTTGGCTGTTGTGTCAGCTCCTTAAGTTTGGGGTGGAATCGTGGGGCCAGAAAAAGATGCTGATTACTGGTGGGTAACTTTCAGCTGAGTGCTCTGACTTACGCTAAGGTACCGGTATGTCTTTATATTGATAGAATGATATAAAGTAGTACTGTATGAATGATGTAATCGCTTCTTGTTTAATTTTATAAATAAAGCCATTAGCGTTATAGAAACCACCTGATACTTCTGAAGTCTTGCAAAGGCATGAACCCACAGTCCAGAGCTGTGCTCCCTTGGGACTCCCCATGAACCCACAGTCCAGAGCTGTGCTCCCCTGGGACTCCCCAGGCCTGCTCCTGTGGCCTCTCCACGTGTGTGTGGCTGAGGCGCAGTCACCCGAGGTTCCGAGCTGCCTTTCCCGTCCCTTGTACACACTTCTTTACACGGCCTCGCGCCAGGCAGGGGAGTCTGGCCGGGCCTCCAGGAAGTGCTCTGATTCTAATCAGCCTAGTGTGCAAGACAGAAGAGCTGATAGTTCGGAATTGCACTTTAAACTGAGACAGACTGTCAGTCTTCAGGAATGGTGGGGAACGGCCTATTTGTGTAATCAGATACTAACCCTGGGCGGGAGCTGTCAGCCGCGGTCTTGTTGTGTAACAGCAGGCAAACTGCGCTTTATCTGACAGACAGTGTGTAAATCTGTCCATGCAAAAATCCAAATGTTTAGTTTGCTCCTAGTCACTGTAATAATCTGCTTATTTTCGTCTGCTCACGCAATGACATCACTTAGCGGAACGTGCTGCCGACGCGCGTTCAGAGGAGGCTGCTGGTGCCCGTCACTCGGGCCTTGATTGGCAAGGAGAGCAGTAGGGCTCTACCAGGGTCGTGCTTTCCGCTGGGAAGAACAGACGACACGTTCTGGGCAGGAATAAGTTTATTTAGCTGCTGCTCTCACATCTCAGGGAAAGGCAGCGTTCCATCACTCCTCGTTACGGACCGGGGGAAGGGGCCTGGCGCCCGTGATCACCGAGTATGTACAAGGAGTTCTCCTGGACCTGCCTGTGCTTTTACTGCTTCGACTTGCCAGACACGTGGTTAGGAATGTGCAAATGTATGTGTATGTCACTGTATTCTATTCTCACTACAGTTAGTAACCCTTGCTTTAGCTTAAAAATAGCTGATTTTACTTTTACTATTTGCTTATTGTAAACAGTAATAATTTCATAGAAGTGGATAATTATGAATCTGTTCAGTTTATTTCTGAATGTAATTGAAGATCTTTAGCTGAAATTAGTTTAGCAGGAAGACTATAGTTTTTTTTTCTACGTATATTTAGTGAGAATAAGACACCCTTCCATAGGTGAAAGATTGGTGTTATACCAGATATTGTTTGTGAGTTGTATTTTTATAGATAGTTGGTAAGCATTATCCTTAATTACTTTGAAATTTTCTGTAAGATTTAAGTTTTGGTTAAAATTTCCATTTTTGTTTAGCTAAAGAAATTATTTCTTTGCTGCCCATAAATAGTCGCTGAAAGTTGCTGGGCAAGAGAAGGTGGGTGCAGGGGTGAGGCCCTTGGCTTCCCACACGCCCCCCGACCCCGATACGGTCTCAAAGGGGATCCCTGAGCACAGAGCCAGCAGTCAGGCCTGCGCCTGCTGGGTGCGGCACCCCAGCCCTACACGTCCAGGAAAGAAGAGGAAGAAGATGAAGAAAGTGAAGAAGGGCAGTGCTCACAGACCAAGGGCAGTTTGCATCTCTGGAGAGAGGCCAAGGCAGGCTGTGGGCCGGGGCGCCAGGGAGCCAGCCACCGGGTAGTTCCCGCTTCCCCCTCACACAGGGAGACGCCGCAGCGCTGGGCCTGGCTGTTAGGGCACAGTCCCTGCACAGAGCGTCTGTCCCGCAGTCGGTCCTTCTCAACGGTCCCTCTTTACTTTCTTCCTTCGGCGCCAGTTCTGCCTCCCCGGCTAATCCATGGCCAGATTGTGTAAGCTTAGGCAAACTTTCGGATCCAGGCTGAGGACTTGTTTACTTGATAGCAATTAAAATGTGCTAATATTTTCGGATTTCTTATTCCCCAGAGGAGATTTTCCTAATTATCTTTCTCCTGGGCTTGTGTCGTAAGCATTTTGTTCTCTCTCTCCCGTGTCCACATGGCTTGGTCTGTATTCCTTAGTACTCCTGTGTACACTTGCTCTGAAGAGTTGTGGATACCAGCTACCAGTATAAGCTTATCGTATAAAATCTAACAATATTTAGAGATTACCGGGCTGCTCTCTGGATATTCCCTAGGCAGGAAGGCAAATGCCTCCCCTCCCCTCTCCCCTCCCCTCCTCTCCCCTCCCTTCCCCTTCCCTCCCCTCCCCTCCACTCCCTTCCCCTCCCCTCTCATTTGGATCTTAAATCAGCTTTTTCTGTGTGACATTAAGTAGATTCCATGGAGTGCCTCATCCATGTCTCCTGGACCCTAGATGTTTCCTTTAATTGTCTCTTATTGCTGGGTTGTCCCGACCTCTCAGTCTTAGTGGCCACTGTCAGTGCAGGCACCCTGCAGGGAGCAGCCTCCTTCTCTGGCCTGCCGTTGCCTCTGCACTCCTGCTCTCACGCTCCTGGTTCTGCTGTGTTGCAAAGTGCGGCCGAGCAGCGTGTTGAGTTCGGATGTGCGTTCTGGTGATCTGTCCTCCTGGCCTAGACAAACGAGAGCATGGAGAGTCGCGGCGGGTGCGAGGATCGGCCTCCCACCAGCCCTGGTGTTCTCGCCCCTTCCCGGCCTGGGCGCGGCTCTCTCCGGGGGCCGCTGTCTCCTGGGGACATTGTGCCGCGCCTGTTCCCAGCGACGGGGCGTTTAACTGAAACCAGGACTTCAGGGGGTCCCGGCGGGTGTGCTGACTGCAGTGCTGAAGGGGCTGCCACCTCCTTCCTGCCGAGGTGCCACCAGGCCGTGTCCTGCCCAGCCTTGGCCGTGGGGGATGCCATGGCCGAGGACGTTCCTTGCCACGTTCGGAGCCGTTGGTGATATTAGTAGCATGAAATGATGAAATGGTCTCGGTGTTTTTTTGACACTCTGCTTCCTGCCCCGACTGCTTAGGTGCCGTGGACGGTCAGGAGACACTTCAGTCACCGGAGAGGCCGTGGGATCGTTCAGGCTTCCTGGGAATGTGCCCGAGAGAAAATCCCACCCGCCTGCCCACCAGGTGTGACGCAGGTGCTGACTTTGGTGGCAGATGAGCTTCAATTCGGATGAGCACTCGAGCTTAATGTAGAGAACCAGTGACAGTGGGGCAGGGGTCGTGGGTCTTTACAGAGGTCTGGCCGCTGTCCCGCGTCCTGGGAGGTCTCCGGCCCCTCACCCCGCAGCCGCCCTCGGAGGGCGCAGCCCGTCTTCCCGCGGGTCTGCCAACGCCCCGGCGTCTCCCTGCGAGCAGCGGGCTGGGCTGCCGGGTGAAGTTCCTCAGTACAGATTCCCGCTGTCCTTTCTCTCTAACCCCGAGGGGGGGTGGCCCGAAACGCCCACGGGGTGCAGATGTGGGTGCACCGGGGCCACGCAGGCACCCTGCCCTGAGCGGTGCCCTGGCCCGGAGCCCTTCACGTCCTGTGGAGAAGCTCTCTTGAACTGTGCTCTTAACAAAGGATGGCTCCTGTGCAGGTGTCGGAGCTGTGGCTCCCATCCCGCGTGGGCGGGACCCCCAGGCTGTCTTCTCCGTGGTGCCCACTTCCTGCTCGTGCGCGGGCGCATCCTGGCATCCTGTCGCGGGCAGCCTGCTGCCCCAGGCCCCGTGCAGCTCTCGGCCTGCTCTGGGCTCTGGATGTGGCAGAAAGCAGGCAGGCAAGTGTGCCGCTGGCGTGAGCTGGCCTGGTCTGTGCGGTGAGGTCCAGATGCAGTCAGCCCTGCTGGCCTGGGGGCAGCGAGTGCGCAGAGCCGGGGCGGGGGCTGGGGAGGGAAATCCAGGCAGAGGAACACACCGCCAGGCGCCCAGGCCCGGGTGGGAGGGAGCCTGATGTCACCGGCTGGCCTTTGTGTAGTACAGGACGGCGGCTTGGCGACAGCCAGGCTGAGGGTCACAGCGAGGCCTGTCTCACTCACTGCCGTGGGGGTGGGCACAGGATGGGCTTGACGGTGGTCCTGACTCGGAGGGGCCCTGCGGTTCGCCCAGGCTCTGGACGGAGGGGCACGGTGTGGGTGCGGGAAGGGTCTGACCAAGGTCGGGGGCACCAGGGAGAATCACGTTGGGTCTCACGCAGGACAGAGCCACTGGCCCCAGGTCTGGGAAACGGGGAGCTGGCTCCAGGCTCGTCGCTCGGGAGAAGCCCATTAGCTCTGGCGTTTGGGACCCCGCAGGTGGCGCCTACGGACAGCAGGCCCCTCGGGGCGTGAGTGGTCAGGAGGAGACTTAGGGACCCCGGGGCCCAGCCTCAGCCCGAGGAGCCCACGGGCGTCTGACGCAGCTCCCAGGCTGTCCAGTTGGGCTGGGGGCCCCGGTGTGAGCACGGCCAGTGACACGGGCCCCTGGGGCGGGCGCCCCTGAGGGACAGACCCTCACTGCATCCATCCCGAGCCCCCCAGGCCGGCGGCTCTCAGGGAGGGGCGGCAGCTGCCAGGGACTCGGCTTTGTTTTCTCTTTCTCAGGAAGCCTCAGCCAGCAAAGCTCTTTGACTTCAATTTTATTATTTCCCCGCCTATAATTGAAAAAGTCTTTTTGGTTGTTAACCTCATTTTGATAGCTTCAGTTAATCCTGTCTTGTAGCGTCCCTAACACTATGGTTGTGCCAAGTAGAAATGCATTTTATCACTGCACCCTTCCAGTTGTTCCTGCTTATGCACTTAATTATATTAGAGCGAAATTCAGTTTAATATTTTGAATGCTGGAAGGTATATAATAAATGATAATGTTATTCCACATAGTGTTTTGTTTGAGGTGTTGAAGATTTGAAGAATTAGTATAAATGATCTATATGCACTGTTTATCCGTGCCTGTCTGAGTTTATCCCTTCAGAGCACTGTGGAATATATGAGCAGTAGGCGAGAACTGCAGACCTGTCTGTGGGCAGAGCCCCGAGCCGCCGCTGTCCGGTTCTCCCCAGTAACGCCTTGTCCTGGAAGGGAGCCGGACTGGCGCGTGGGCCTGCTGTGGTCTGTCTCGGGGCTGGGGCTTCGGGGAGTGGGGATGGGCCTGGCCTGGGGCCCACGGTTCTGCAGCTCTGAGCAGGTGTCCCCAGCGCCAGCTGGTCCTTCCTCCAGGAGAGAGGAACAAGTGAAACCCAGGGGTCTCTGTCAGAGTATGGGGGTTCGAACGAGGGGGGGCCCGGAGCCAACCCTGGTCTCCACGTGGACATGGTCTGTGGAGCACACCGCCCGTCCCAGTGATGCCCCAGTGCCCAGTGCCGGACATTCGCCCTGCAAGGGGACTGTAACTGCTGCTCTCTGCACGGAGGTCTCAGAAAGGGTCAATTTCGCACTGAACTCTCAGATTCCAGGGCAATACATCTCAGGCCTTCCCGCTAATCTTACCTTGAGCTCAAATGGTTCTCTAGATCATCCTGACACGCCGGAAGGCCGAGATGATGACAGAGGCCAAGACAATGAAATACCTAAGTTAGGAAAGAGCCGGCTTTCCTGCTCAGCAAATCCCGTCTCCTCAGAGCTCCGGCCACTCACATGCCTGTTATATTCAGATTTCCAGAAACTCCTTTTCCGCAGGACCTGTCGGCTCCACTCTGCACACAGCCTGTCTGCTATGTGTAACGCGTGGGCCCATGGACATGCCCAGCTGCGCTCGGCAGAGAGGAAGCACACGATTCCTTCCTCACGGAGGGTGAGCGGAAGCGCATCTGATGGAAGTATGATTTCATTCATTTCAGCTTAACCTCTGTATTGTCGATTCCTGCATCAAGTCACATTCTGATACAGCGGTCCAGTCGGCCTGCTGGGTCAGATACTGGCTCGTGACCTCGGTCAGGTGCAGCTGGACACTGACTCTGGGCGGCCACGGTGCCTTTGTTTGATTAATCTGTCGAGAAAACTGCTCCTAATCTGCCCTTCTTCCTCGGTCATCTTACAGATTGCTGGGGAGTTGGGGCAGGCAGGGGTTTCTGGGAGAATTTCCAGTAGGAAGCCGAGGCTCCCTAAAGGTGGCTTTAAGTGGTGGTGAGATAATAGATACTCTTACACATTCCTGTTTGTGGAACACCAGTGGTGCAGGCATTAGTGCAGAGAGCTGTTCTGTGCTCAGTAGTTTATACACTGGCGTGACTGTGCACACGAGGGTGAAGCAGAGAGCACGGCAAGCTACCGGGAGTTTCCCGCCCGCACGGCAGAGCCTGGCAAGCTACGCCCAATACAGTAACAAGTCTCACGATGGAGATGTTATTGGTGCTCACTCGAGCAAGTTGATGAGCAACGGGATGACAGCGACAGTGACTGAAGCCCAGAGATGCTGCCAAAGGCCAGACATTTTGAACCGCCTTTCCTGAGCTCCACGAGTATCTGCTTCCTAAATACCCTCTCAGAGCCCATGGCCTGCGAGGACCCAGCCAATTATGTTCATGTAAAATTATCGGCCTTTGTAGCAAAAGGGGACTGGATCATCTATTCTGTGCAGATGAGGGATGTCCTTTTATAATGAACATTGTCCCAGTCAGATGCCATCCCAGTGATGTTCAGGAAACATTTTCTTGGCCTAATATTACAACACTAAAGACCCAACTCTGATGGCTACAAATTCTGAATGGATTCACTTGACGAATTGGATTGGGACTATCGTTTATCCTGGGATGGAAGTTTTCATTAGTATTCAGCATCATTAGTTTATGTATTTAATTTCAGTGTTGAAATTTATTTGGGGTGAGGTGTTTGAGCCACACCCGTGCTGTAAGGGGTAATCTCTGTGGGGCTGTATCCGTAGTACAGTGGGTAGAGTTTGGCCCCTGGCACCCAGAGCCCTGCCAGGAGTGATTTCTAGGCACAGAGCCAGGAGTGAGTCTTGAGCGTTACCAGGTGTGGCTCCAAAATTTGTAAAGACTAAACTAAGCTCTGTGCTCTGGGGACTGTCTCCATGCCAGGGATCGAACCAAGCTTGGCTGCAGGCAGTGACTCCCTGAGCCCTTCATGTGAACGTGCAGGGGATTGGCTCTCTCACTCGCAGGCTCAATAGACTTTGCTTTTGTTAGCGCTTTTATTCCGCGGTCCTTGTTTTGGTCTTACTGGTAAGACTGATCTGACTCGCTTTGCTACGGCACCTGTTTCACTGCCCACAATCCGCTGTCTGTGAACTTGGTCCTAGCCGAGCTGTGATCTGCATCGACCAGCTGGTGACTCGCAGACTGTGCTGTGGCTGTTCTCCACTGTCATCCCCAGGATGGGGTCTGCAAGGCCGGGCTCTGGCTGCGTCACAGACAACAGGTTCCGTTCCCGTGTGGTTTTTCGGATCATGCGTTCCTCAGCCAGGTGTGAATCCTCTGCTAACTCCCTGGTAGGGAAGTTGTGTACACTGGTGGGCTTTGCCCGACTTGCCCGGATTTGGCCTGGGCGCATGTGTCCTATTGATTCTTGGCTTTATTTTATTGTGGACACTCATGAAGTATAAAGCTACACCTCCTTAGATATTCATGCTCAAATGAATCATGAAAAGCAAGCCCTAAAGAGTAAGGAGGGGGGGAGAAACGAATAATGCGCTATGATTTCTTCTGTTGCCGCAAAACCAAATGCCTCCACCGGTGGTCAGAGAGTTTAGGCCGACTGTTTAAATCAGGCACCTTTCTCTCCTCCAAGGCCCCGGCGGCGGGTCACACTCGCCCCCTCCCCTGCCCCTGCCCGGCTCGTGCCCCCCCTCTTCCTGCTCCATCTCAAGTCCTCCCAGCCACCCCAGCCTTGGCTCCCCGGGTCACTTCACGTGTTGACGCCAGAGCGTAAGAGCAGTGGCTCTTGCAGGGCCGGGGCTTCCTTAACACACATTGCGGGGCCGGCATTGTGCGGGGCCGTATTCCCAAAGACCGACACACTGTGGTGGTCTTACGTTGCCGTTATTCACTGGCACTGGTGGCCACTGGATCTCAGACCCCTTTGCGGTTAACTTCTGTGTATTTTAGGGTCCACATCTGTGTACTTAGGGGTTCATTGCTAGTCACACGATAGGTTTGGATACATATTTTTAAAAAGTTGACCAATTGATAAGAGACGTGAAACTACTAGAATTTTAAGATTATTAGAATTGCTGTGAACTTCTAAAGATTGAATCAAGGCATTTGGGATGATAGAGTAGATGCATTTTGTCTCTTTAGCTCAAATTATTTATATCAGTAATTAAAATTTTTTCCTATATATTCCTTAAGCAGCAATATTAGTCCTTTATTTGTAATTGCTGTCTTAACCGTCGTTACATGAATCCACTGTTTTCTTACCTAACCCGAAGCGATAAAATTTCATTTAGGCCAGAATAGAGGGTTGTGGCAATTTAATATATGTCTTGTTCTTCAGGACGTGACTTCTCTGGTTGGTTAAAATTGTTTCAACTTTCCAAGCCCTGCAGCTCTGCCATACACTTGAAAGGCGGTAGTTTGAAGGGAATGGGTCTCACATGCGCCGTAATTCCTTCCACCTGCCCGCCTCCTGCTGGCGCTTTCATCCCTGCAGGCAGCCTGGCCGAGTTCACAGCTGAAGCGGCTCCTCAAGCCCTCACGCGGGGCCGCCTGGACCTTTGTTTGCAGCCGCCTGTGACTGGGGTCCCTACACCATCCCGATAGACCTGGGTGTTGGGGAGCGGGCGGGGGCGGGGGCAGGGACCTTCTCAGCTGGGGTGGACACTCTGCAGAGTCCAGGCCGCTGCCTGGTTCCGTAAATAAGTTTCCTCTCACACGCCCACATACGCAGTCCCCTTTGCTGAGACTGTCCCATTATTCTGGTGCTTCCACTGCAGAGTCAGGCCCAGCCCAGAGGCCTCGGGGCCACCATGGTCAGGCCTTGCCCAGAGGCCTCGGGGCCACCACGGGTGTCTGCTCTGAACCCTGGGCTCAGCACGCTGGGCCCTCGGCCGTGATGCCGCTCGACATGGGGGCTGGGGGCCGGCCAGCTCCTCTGACCACAGCGTCAGACACTTGGGCAGACTGGCTGTCGACTGACCATACTTTGAAGGTGACTTCAAGCCTCGGAGGGTGTCGCTCCTGCTCCCCAGTGGCGTCCCGTGGAGTCCTTCCTGGTTCCCCAGCTGGGACATAGGTTCCACAGCTTTGGGGACCCGAATGATGGCCTGGCGTCCTACAGGGCCGGAGGAGCAGCACAGCGGGCAGGGTGCCTGCCTTGGGCGCAGACCCGGGCTGGGCTCCCAGCACTGCCCGGTGTGGCCCTCCAGTGTACAGGCAGCGGGCGTCAGCGTGAGGGAGGTGAGTCTCTCCAGTGTACAGGCAGCGGGCGTCAGCGTGAGGGAGGTGAGTCTCTCCAGCCAGTTGTCAAAGCCCCGAGCGGGAGCTGTCGGGACTGTCCGGGCCAGCTGTGCGTCTGTGGAGACGCAGCGCTCAAACGGTGATTGTCTGGTGTCCTGGTGACTCCTTGCAGGAGATCCTCAGCCTGTCTTGATGATCGGGAGCAGGCCCCCCTCTGAGCTTAGTCTGGGTGACCTAGATATCGGTGCTTCCAGGAACCATTTCTGGTTCCAGGATAGAGCCTCTCCAGGTCGGGCTTCCGTGTGGTTTTATGCACGTATACACGCGCACATCACTTTACGGGCAAGATTGCCCCCGAGACTCTGGCTGTTGACTGTCACTTTACCTTTTTGATGACAAGATGCAGAGAACATAGAAATTTTTATTTTCTACTCAGTTTAAAGTTGCATTTTTTTTTTAAATCAAACATGAGAGTCTCCTGGAATCTCACAGAAGTGAAATGAGCGGGATGGCTCTGTTGTGACCCGGGCAAGTTGCTGCCGAGTCGGAACCTGGTTTTTGTAGTGACTAGTGACGCGGGCTGGAGCCTCCTGGGGCCCAGGTATCTGGAACTGCCCAGCTTGCTTTGTTCGCCTCTGAGCTGCTTTCGAGCCAGAGGTCTCATGAGTTAATCGGGCTTTGCTCTTCGCCGATGGCCTTCAGATGCCTCTTCATGGCACTGCTTTGTTCAGGAAAGTGATTATCATTTTTGCCGCCCTACTTCATGTATTCGCCCTACTGGGCAGAGACTCCACTAGAGTCTATTTTCGTCCCATCTCGGTGTGACATTATGGGATTATTAGATTACAGTCATCTCAGACAGAATGCTGCTGCTGCACGGAGTGTAGTACTTGGGGAGCTCCGAAGTCGCCAGAGCCGATTCAGTGAGTCCGTTCGACTGTTTGGTCAGCTTCGTCCACACCGTGCTTTGTGTGCCCAGCTCTGTATTCCGTGTTTATTGATAGAGAACCAAAATGCATCATTTATTTTTGCTGTGTTTAGTTTTACAGCAATAATTTTGGAACAGTTAACACCCTTGTTTCTGTTTTGAGAGATAATAGCTGTATGATTGTTTAATATTTTGACAAAATTTAGCCGACTGCTTTGTTAAGTCTCCTTTCTGGCACACTGACTCTCACTCATTGCTGTGATTTTTGCAGTTGTGGGCATTTACGGTTTATTCACTTGACAAGGCTGGGTTCAGACTGTCGCTTAGGGCTGATAAGACAGTTCCTGATGGTTTAATTAAAATACTCAATTTCAATCGTGAGACATTTCATGAACAATGATGATACTTGGTCAGGTGTTCATACGTGACCGTGTTTATTTAAGGTTCCTTTTCAAAACGTGCAAGCCAGCGGCGGGTCACACTCGCCCCCTCCCCTGCCCCTGACCGTATTACTGTATTATATTCAAACTATTCCAGCTCCGGGTCACACTCAGAATACGGGTACTCAGTGCCTGCCGGCTCGCTCTTGATGCAGACAGCGTCACTCCGTGGTGCCAGGCGTCACTTGCCGCGGCACCTCAGAGGTCTAGACTCTCGGATACTTTTATCAGTATGGTTAGGTGCCGTTCTGCCCTAATTTCTTTGTTTTCAGGCAGTTACATTTCTGAGAGTGTTTGACCTATGCTAACAAATGCTGCCCTGGGTGGTTCATTTGAACTGCATTAAAATATTCCACTTTATGATTAAACTCATTATTTATCTATTCCCCAGCCGATACTGATGGATATTTAAGATTTATTTAATTTTATTGGTAAGACATTATTTAACACGTTCCTACTTGCCTCAGAATTTCTTACGGTGTACATTCCGACCAGTGTTTCGTGGGAGAGAAGGTAAGGACGAGATATCTACAGCTTTACAGTGCTGCTAATTGTATTATATTTCAAACTATCTTGCATCAGAGACATTAGAAGAGGATATAAAAATATAGTGATACCTCTTGCTAAATTTTAAAGATTATTAATAAGGCACTAAAATATTTAAATATCCTTACCTTCATACAGAAGTGGGATAAGTGAGACTTTTATTATGTTGCTAATAAATGAAATGATAATCCCCATAACAGGATCTCAAATGTTTGAGTGACATTTCGAAGTCCAGTCTGGAGAGGAGCATCCCGGTCGTCCTCTCACCTTGGGGTGTTCCGGACAGGCACGGCCCGGACGAACTCAGAACACAACTTAGATATTCTGACACAAAGTGTCCGCCCTCCAGGCATTCAAAAGGCGACAGTTGCGCTAACAAGGCAGCGGGTTAATCAGGAATCTCCTTTCCCGCACGGAGCCTCGTGACGCCCGTGGACTCCCCAGCTCTGCTCCTCTGTGTGGCAGTGAGAGTTCTGTGGCGTCTCTCCCCGGAGGTTGGGGTCTGGAGAGGGTTTCGGTCTTGGGTGAGTCCCCCAGAGCCCGAGAGTTGGAGCGGTGGAGGGTGTGCCGAGAACAGCTGGAGAGGGCTGCACCCAGGCGGGGGCTGCACCCAGGCGGGGGGGGGGGGGGGTGCTGCCCGGGCCCTGGAGCCCTCTTGCTAAGTCCCTGCTGAAACGGCTCTTACCCGCTCGGACCCAGCCCCCGTGTGGTCGGGGGACGAGGCTGTTGCTCTCCGGCCGCCCCGCCGGCCCTGCCTCGCTCTGCTCTGCCCTGCGCTGGCCTCTTCTCTGTTCCCGTGAGACCTGTGGCCACCACGGGGCCCCGCAGTGGCCCCAGGAACGGGCGCTCGCTCCCACTGCTCTCCTGGCGGCCTGCCGCGCCCAGTCGGGTTCACGCGAGCTGGAAGGGCTCTGTGTCCCCGCGGAGAGACCTTCTCGTGGGCACGTTTGCAGAAGTCGCCACCGTGCTTTATCGTGGCATTTGTGAGATTCGTCCTTTGAAGGAAGAAGCCGAAGGAGGAGTCAGCTCCGGGGCCGCCGCGGGGCAGGTGCAGCTGGGGCCCGCGCCTGCGGCTGCTTCTCCCCTGGCGCGCAGAGGGCGGGGCCTCGCTCTCTGCACCCCCCGCAGCCGCACATTGTTTTGTTGCTGTTGTTGTTGTTGTCGTCCTTGTCTCTTCTTCCCCCTCAATTTCTTTTATTTTTAAAAAATTTTTTATTAGTGAATCACTGTGACGTACAATTACAAACGTACGAACTTTCGTGTTTGCATTTCAGTCACACGGTGATCGTTTACATGCCTCCACCAGTGCCCACTCTCCTCCACCAGTGTTCCCAGTATCCCCCCACCCGCCTCTGCGGCAGGGCAGCTGCACTTTGGATGCAGCCAGGCACAGGTCGCCGTGTTGGCCGGAGCCCTGCTGCGTGGGCGGTGCTCTAGGCTCCCTGTCAGCCCCTCTGGGAAGCCTCTCCCGCGCCCCTGCAGCGGCCGACATGTCCCCCAGCAGTGGGAGCCCTGGCCTTGGCTTTCCTGGGAGGGCGCCGCGCGCTGGCCCTTGGCTCTCGCCCAACGTCCTGTTGGCCTGCACTGCCCACCCCGAGGGGTGGGCCCGCGCTGCTGCTCTCCTGAGGACGCCCTTGGGGGGCCCAGCAGACCTTCACCTGCACGGTCCTGTTTTGGGTTCTCTCCTCAGCCCAGCGCCCGAACTCTTGTCATGGGGCTGTGAAACACGTGGGGGTTTGCTGAAAGTCAGCCGTGCCTTGGTTCTTTGTTCTCTGGCTTTTGTCGCTTCTTGACAGACACTAAGCTCCAGCTGAACATTTTTATTACATATGAATAATAGAGTACATATATTGAGACGTCATAGATGTAATTTTGTTAAATGTACATCACAGTGGATTTAAAAATGAGAGATTTATTTTGCCATTCATAAAGTTGTAATGCAGTCCGGAGGAACTATTTGTTAAAAGATAGCATCTACATAAGCTCCTTATTTATTTCTTGTAGGAGAAGGTTAGATTCACAATAAATACATGGAGAAATAAGTAGATAGGGGAATCTGTCTTGGAAATAAGATCCCTGTCATGGTTTTGAGATGTTAAATGCATGAAGACCTGCCAAAGAGATATACAGACATGATTTTTTTTACAGTGTATTTCAAAGTATTTAGTTGCATTTGTCATTCTCTAATACCAGTAAGCAATGATCAAATAATACCGTGATTTCAGTTAGTGTGTATCAATGGGTTTGAATGGTGCTTCTGCATATATATAATACAGATCTAGGAATTGAGAATTTGTATTCTCTGTGACATTTCTTAAATATTCAGCAGTTTTCCCTTGCATTGCCCTTTCGAGCTAATGTTAGGAAAATAGCTACATATAACAGGGGTAACTTCGGAATCTCATTCATGAGGATTTGCAAGTCTGGAGGATTAATTTGTTAGTGTGATCCGCAATAGCCCCAGATGGGAAAGTTATTGGTGCTCGGGGCTCCTTCCTCTGGGGCTGCGGAAGTGTGTCGAGTCGTGAGTAAAACTTAGAAGCGATGCCCTCTCTCTCCGTCTCCTATTTATGTCACAATTCCAAAAAGACCGTGCTGCTATTTCTGCACTGCCGCCTGTTCTGATAGTCAGAGGGCGTATTCTCTCCCTCTGCCGCTCAAAGTACTGAGTAGACCAAAATTTTGAATATTGGGTTTCAACTTGCCATTTCTTTGACTGTGCCTTATCCTGGATCAATTTGTTGGGCACTGTTGGTGACAGGTCGTGTTTTAAATTAAATAGCAGAAAAAAAAACCCGAGTTGTGGATGATTTTATGAAGGCACATTGGAAGGGGCAGAGACCCGCCCGCGGAAGTGGGGCTGTTTGTTTACTTGCCTTTAATGGCTTCATCGCCGGAGGCCCAGGACACGTCCAGCCCGCGCTGTGGGCCGGTGCCGTGTGGCGTGACTGCTGATTTGCTGCTCGCGTTTTGTTGCTCATACAGGGAAGGAATTGGATTTTACTTTGTTCAGGCTTGATTTATAAAAAGTTATTGCTGTAATCTCATTCTGATTCTTGCACAGAAACTTGGGCGTGCTCCCCTGCGCGAGCACAGGAGACGGCCGTGCTCAGGAAATGCCTCTGGCGGCCGCCTTTTCTCTGGGGGGCCGGGCCCAGCGGGCCTGGCCGGGCTGGCGCGGGGCTGTCTGACTAGTTTAGTATGGATCGCTTTTCATTTAGCCCGCGCTGACAGCGCATGGCCTGGATAAGTGGCGTCGGCCTGTACAGGTGAAATCTATTCTCACATTTGCCTCAGGGGTGACTGGACTGTAACAGAATTTTTCAAACCCGTTGGGCCCAACCGCAAAGCAGAGAATGAATGGCTGAAGTGCCAGGCCTGGACAGAAAAATCAATGCCTGCTTATACAGACATGACAGACCGGGCTTGCAGCTCTCCTCAGCCCGCGGTGCCTCCCGCGCGCGCAGGGCCCGGCCGGCTCCTGCCCGGGGCCTGGGGGGCTCCGAGCCCGGCACTCACCGCCTCTCTCCTCCTTCCGCAGGAAATTTACATGCCACTTATGTGACCGAAGCTTCACCGAGAAGTGGGCCCTGAACAACCACATGAAACTGCACACGGGAGAGAAGCCGTTCAAGTGCACGTGGCCCACGTGCCACTACTCCTTCCTCACGGCCTCGGCCATGAAGGACCACTACAGGACCCACACAGGTGTGCCGCCAGGAGGGCCCGGGGGGCGGCCAGCTCGGGGGCGTTCTGTGGCGGGCCCCCTGCCCTTGTCTCGGCCTTGCTGACACTCAGCTCGCCCGTGAGGTCGTTTGAACACGTGTGCCTGTAAGCCAGACGCGTGTCCTCGTCAGAACTACACTCACAGGTGGCTCTCTGCATCGACATGTACTTGCTCCAAAGGGCCCTCGCAGCGGTGTCTTGCTCGAAGCCATGGGCCACACCGGGTCTCTGCAGAGAACATGCCACCCACCCCGTGCTGGCGGCTTCCCGGCAGGGCCGAGGCTCTGGGTGCCGGGGGACACTTAGTCACCATGCGGAAAGTACCACACAGGGCCATCCATAGATTTAGCTACTGCATTTTTTTTAACATAATTTTATGTTTTAAAACTGTAGCACTACCCTGCACTGTCCTCCCGTTGTTCATCAATTTGCTCAAGCGGGCACCAGTAATGTCTCCACTGTGAGACTTGTTACAAATAAAAACTTACCTCACAGCAAGCCACTGGAAGGACTCTCTGGCCTCCGGGTGATTGTTAGTGAAAGCCGTACCCAGGCGCGCCCTGGGCAGGAACCGGACCCTCGCCCGGCGCCTCCTCCCTCGCGTTCTGACGGGCTTCGGTGCTCTAGGTCCCGGGCCTCGTGGGCGGCCACCAGGCCCCTCCCATCTCTCCAGCCATCACGCCAGGAGCCACTTGGTATTTTTGTGATTTTCTTTCTCTTTACACCTCGCAGAAAGTATTTTGTTTCAAGGGGAAAAAAATAATACATTTTAATCAGCATTCCCAGATGTTCGTCTGATTGCCAAGCCTCCTATATTATTGTTAGAAATTATAGGTTAAAAGTTCCTCTGAAGCAGGTTGTGGGGAGCCCAGGCCTCCTTAGCTCCGTGACAAGGGCGTTGACGATTTAAGGTCTCCAGCCTGCCCTGAGAGATCACTTATATCGAACAGCAGATGAAAAGCCAGTGCAGATGTAATTTATCGTCGGCGTTTCCTTCTAAAGAATAATTGTGGAGACTTGGCTGGATCAATAATATGGATTTTTGTTGTTAGGTCTTGTAGTCTGCACCATAATGAGAGATAGGGGACAGTGGCTGTTTTCTAATAGAAAATAAAGGATAGGTTTCCATGTCTTTCTATATTCGAATGCAAAATGGCACACTTGAAACTAATTCAAGTTGTTAAGTCTCCTGCCTCTGCTAGCTTATGAATATGGTGTGCAAAATGAATCCCCTTTCAATTGACAAAATATTACAGTTACTTTTTTCCCAAATATTTTTCCTTGAAAATACTGTTGCCCACTATCCACCCCCATCTCCTAAAAAAAAAAAAAGGCAAGTGAAAATTGAATTTAGAATGAAAAACAAATCAAGCCACCAAGGTAAAGGTGACATACACTGCTAACATCCTAAATAAAATCCCGCACATCAGAAGCAGCCAAGGTCACAGCTGTATGTAGAACCGCACCACATGGAAAATCAGGACTTCCATATTCATGCCTGCTTCGCCCTGTTGCCCAGAGTGGAGCTGAGGGCCCTGCGGCCTTTGCGCCCGTGGCTGGAGGGGACGGGGCCCTGCGGGGCCTCTTCCTCCCTGAGGGTTTCTGTTTCATCGGGAAGGGAGTAGAGCTCAGAAAACGTCCTGCACTGGAGACAGGAGGCCAGGAGGCAGACTGAATGCAAAGGCCATGGCCGTTCCCGCTTCCGCTCCGTGGCCAGGGGGTGGCCAGGGGCTGGCCGGCCCATGCAGAGGGCAGCTGTCTACACGGCCCCAGACCCAAGACGGCGTCGAGAGGTTTTTTCCTTCAACATACACTAGTATGTTAAAATTAACGAGCAAATTATCTTTGGGGATTAAAAAAAAGTGTCATTTAATAGCGAATACAGCTAGTTAGAAAGATTTATACTTTGAATTGATTAAATAATGAAATGAGTGATTATAATTAAACTATATTCTTCAAAACCCATCCACTCAAATGTTCTTTTCAATTTTGAAACAGTGCTGCTGAGGGATAAGCCCAGCCCCCAGCTGAAAGGAAGAGGGGAGAGATACCAAGTGCAGCTTTGTTTTATAAATAATACCAGAGCACTGTGACACGGCAGCGCGGGTGCGGCAGCCAGAGTCCGGGGAGGCCCCTCCCTCCGCACACGCCTTCACCGAGACACGCTCCTGCTGCCGCCCTCTGCCGCTGCCCTCGCCCTGGCCGGCCGGAGGGGCCCCGAGCCACTTCCAGAGTGCTCTGGTCCCTTTCCGCTGTGAGCGCGATGTCAGAGCAAGGCAGGTTGACCTGGGCAGGACAGTAACTAGCGAGCCTCGCGGGGGCGCCGGACAGGGACGTGGGCAGAGCAGGAGCCGACGAGGCCGGTTATTCTGGGAAGGCGGCTTTGTTCCGAGGCTAGCCCTTCTTCTCTCCGGTGCTCCCTCCCGAGCCTTCTGGGACAGGCGTCTCACCAGCACGCGTCACCCGGACAGGCTGCTCCGGATGGATTGCACGAATAAACTACAGGGCAGAATGTTTGCGGGCGGGAAAGTGCCAGCAAAATAGGCATTTACATGCTCGTACCCACTACTGGAGCTGCCAGATCTGTCTGCAGTTGTTGCCGAGCTCCCAGTCCAGATACACTGGAGATGAATAATAGGTGGTTTCTGAATAATTTTGCTAGCAGTCCCCAGACTTCCTTTTTTAAGCTGTGGAAATTTGAGAAACAAACAACACTGAATTGCTCTTGCTACTGAGTAATGTAGATTTTATTGTTACTCGGGATCTTCAGTATGTTCGGGGAGGCCATTTAATTCATATTATTAAGTGGGAAGTTATTAAAGGCCCAGGTAGAGTCGGTGTCCTTCAGCTGTTAGAAAATTCAATATATTTTATTTAAGCAGAATCATATATAGTATATATTAACTATTCCAAGCAATCTTTACTCAGCTCAGAAAGGCCAGATGTATGGGAATTGTAAAAAATCAGGATATGCATAAAAACTGTTCAAGTGCATAAAGCAGCCCCATCTGGAAGACATCTACCAGAAATGAAGTTGTACAAAACCATTCCATTGATAATAAAGCTAATTTTTATGGGTCTGACAAGTATGTAATTATGTTCAGTGGTGCTTTTCAGATTTTATCACAGTCAATAAACCGCAGTGGTAATTCCATTCCCATTTGACATATTTACATGGAAACATTTGATTGGAGGAATTAGTAACCCTGAAAGCCTTGATAGATATGTTTTAATGATCTGTGACCTCCGCAGTCCCTCATCTGTTTATTGTTGCAACAGGCGAGAAGTCGTTCCTGTGTGACCTGTGCGGCTTTGCGGGCGGGACCCGGCACGCCCTCACCAAGCACCGGCGGCAACACACAGGTGAGTGCGGGGCCCGTGGGGTGCGGGGCAGGGCGGCCCCTGGGAAGTGCCCTCGAGTGGCCCTGTTGGCGTCCCTCTCCCCCTCCATCACCCTGGGGGTGCCTGTGGTGGACAGGAGCCTGGCCTGAGAAATGCACAGGCATCGGCCCCTCTTCTCTGGCCAGACGTGGACGGGGCCCTCAGCAGCACTGCCGCAGCCTCTCCCACCTCCAGTGTCCCCTCACCCACAGTCACGCCTCCTCACTCCCTCCCAAGGGGAAGGGCCGGCCCAGTGCTGTCTGCGTTGTAGAGAGAGTGAGGACCAGCAAATGGCACGCATTTTGTTTTCCACGTTGTGCATTCTCGGCATTGCAACAAAATTCAGTGTGTTCCTGGTTTGGAAACACACAGTTGTAAAGGCTTACACACAAAAATTGATGACCAACCTGGCATATGGTTGTGGATTTTATCAGTAATTAATAATTCTAAATTGCACGTGCCTGGGACAGTGCTGATTTATGGTGTTGCGCTTGTAATTATTACTAGATCCCTTCGACTCTCAAAAGTATCCTCGTTAAGATGATTAATCACGTGGCAGCATCCCCCATCTCTGTTGGTTGGGGCCTCCTGGCAGCCCACAGAATGCTTGAGTTTGGAGTTAGCCTCAAGATGGCAGAGCACTATCCTCAGAGAGCGGCTTTGGTTTGTGCGTTCTGACGCCCTGTGCCCAGCAGTCGGCTGCAGGGAGCTTAGTGGCCATTCCAGTGTGTCCGGGGTGGCTGGAAAGTGAGCTCTTCCCTTTCAGTCATGCGGACAGGATTCAGAATTCTGGTTGGGATTGAGTTATCAGAGAGAAATTGTCAGTGTTTGGGTTGGAGGGTGTTTGCCTTGCACGCGGCTGACCCAGGTTCAATCCCCGGCATCCCATAGGGCCCCCCAGTTACCACCAGGAGTAATTCCTGAGTGCAGAGCTAGGAGTAACCACTGAGCATCACTCGGTGGGACCCTCCCCCCGCAAAAAAAAAAAATTTTTCAGTGTTTCATGTGATATTGTAAGTCCATACAGCTTTCGGAGCAGAAAGCGCCCTCTGAAGCGTGAGGCCACGTCCCAGAGCCCGCCCGCCAGGCCAGGTCCTCCCGGGTCCAGCTGCGAGAGACCTCGGAGACTGGCCCCGCCTTCTCCAGCCTTGAGTGGTAGGGGCCCGTCAGGAAGCATGTGGTCTGATTCCTCCTGGTGCCGGAGTCGTGGCCCCTTGGGTGTGGCAGTGGCCCACGGCTCCCGTGCTGGCCGAGGGGCCAGGGAGGCTCCCGGGCCAGTGTGTCTCGGCGGGAGAGTGACGCTGAGATCATGGCGTTCACAGGTGATCGATCATGAAGCCCGCAGCGAGCAGGGCACAACTTTATATTTTATGTCAGGTCCAGAGGCTCCTTATTACTTTGCTATTAACTTTATACCATATAGGACAATGTCTCACAGACAGAGGCATCCATCTTTTTGGCATTTATCTGCCTCTGTGGCACAAATCAAACACGATTCTTTAATACCAAAGTCAGTTCTTGAGACTGTTTGCTTCAGCCAAACAGCTTAGTACAACTCGGTCTAGGCTGTAGCTTTTATGCCGGATTTATCATATTTAAGTCACCCTCCACTCTTCTATTTCAAGGCCAGACTTGCGTGGTGCATTTGAAATCTGTATTTCTCAGATGCATTCCCCTTTGACACGGTTTACCTTTTTACCACCCAGTGCCCACGCAGATTACAATCAGCTTGGAAAGGGATAGGTATCAAAAGTGTTCCAAATGGCGTAAATAATTCCCCACTGCAATATAGACTGTCTAGGGGGCTGACACGGAACATCTTCCATTCCGAGATTTACTTTTATCACCTGTCAGAGACCCTTGATTCAAGGGCACGGGAGCAAATCCTCACGTGGAGCTGAAGAGTCTCGACCGCCTTAATGACCAGCAGCCCGCCCGGAGGGGTGGAGGAGTTGAGTTTCCGGGAGAGGCGTTCGCCCGGCTGAAGGATCGTTGGCACGCAGAGGACACTGCTCCACGCAGACACCGTCGCTGCCCCTTCTCCGGCTCCCTGTCACTTTCACCTCGGAATATTTCTTCATGACTAGTGTAGCCAGGGCTGTCGCTCATGCAGAAAGTCTGAAGAGCACCACGGTGTAAAGTGATGTGTACTGCACCGGCATGGACGGGAAAAACAGGAGGGAAGGACGTTTTCTGTTTGTTCTGCCTTTTCAGTGACGTACCCAAGGAGGCCTCCGTGCCAACGGGGCACACAGCTCAGGGCTGGCTCAGCTCTGCCGAGGCTCCGTTTGTCTCCGAATAAAGACTTTTAGCGTGATGAGAGATTCAGGCAGTGATCGGTGTTTAGTCTGTCAGAATGTTTTCTTCATTGGTATATATGCCTTCGATGGTAGGATCTTTTCATTTTAATTACTTACTAAATCTTAACAATCTGAAACCGTTACTTAAATTTTGTGATCAACTGGGAATTGAGTTTATGCATCTCACTTTAAAACAAACAAGAAACCGCTTGCATAATTCTAAAGTTTATTTTTATGAAGAAATTCCCTGAAGAAATCTATTGTTCTGGATTAAAGAAAAAATGCTGACTAATATATTCAAATAATAGCGGTGAATGTGTGTGGTGGAACCATGAGTCATAAGTGAAGTGACATGCTCAGGTCAGGGGCAGCTGCATCCGTCTGTAAAGCACAGGGCCCCGCCGGCCCTGAACCCGGGCACGCTCGCCGCCTTCTCCTTGCTTTAACACAGTGCTCCCGCCAAACAGATCGTGCCAGTGGCATAGCTTTCCCCTGTCAAATCTGTAATTCAAAAATTTTCTATGAATTATCCAGTATTATCCAGTTTACTCTATAATATCGTCAAGTTCAATATAAAATGGCAGTTTGTGGCTTATTACAAAATAATGCCAGCTTACCAGGAACGTCAGATTCCTAGAATTGTAGAGAACATAAACAACAGAATAACATTGTGGGTTTAAAATTTCAGTTGTATCATGTAAAAATGCCATAAGTGTAAATGAAATAGATTGTTGCAACATGCTCGAGAGTGCTTCTGTGAGCCTTGAGCCAAACAGTGAACTCTGAGGCACTGAGACTACCTTGAACTTGAACCACTGATGTGGGCAAGGGATTGATAATGTGTGCCTTTCCCTCCCTCCATATTTCTGCCAAATCCAGGAGAAATGGGTAGATGTAATTAAAATATCTAACACGCCATTAGAATATACAACTTAGCAGTGAGTTAGAAGAAAGCAAACACATTTTCAGTCAGGTTAAGTAGATTGAGGATATTTCAGAATACATTTATGAATTAGTTTAATAAAAAAGTTGAAATGCTAGGTCACTTAGAATCATCACTTAGATTCATTAAAAGTTGAAGTTCTCTCTCCTAACTTATAATTTCGGCACTGCTGCAATAATCACAATAGTATTTTTGTTGATGTAAATATACACGTGTAATTTCTCAGTTTTTAATTTCAAAGCTCCCAGAAGAAAGCGATGCAGAGTCTCTTGCCTTCGAGTCTGGCTGTCTTCACTGGGGCCCCTCGGAGGGGGTGGGTTGAGTTTCCCTCCCCACCCCGAGCAGAGCCCCGGCAGCTGAAAACCTCCAGAACCCAGCCACAACCATGCTCAAAGCCCCTCTCCACATGTTCAGACTTGCCTCACGCATGAAGGAACAGGCAGAAGAACACAGGACCCAGGCTGAGGTCTCCAAGCCTGCTTGTATCAGTATTTGGCCTCCTCCACCCAGATCCCCCATTTTCCCAGTAGCTAGGCAGTCATACCCAGAAACTGCCCCAAGCTCCGTGTAATCCCATCAATGGCCAAGATCCAGAGACTATAAAACCAAGCTCCCGGACCTCTTATAGCCTAGTTCTCCCTCTCAGAGAACCTGGCAAAGTACTGAGAGCATCCTGTCCGCACAGCAGAGCCTGGTAAGCTCTCTGTGGCGTATTGATATGCCAAATACAGTAACAATGATGGATCTCATTCCACTGACCCTGAAACAGCCTCCAGTGCGGCAGCGCTGGGAAGAACGAGTAAAGAGAGGCTGCTAAAATCTCAGGGCTAGGACGAATGGAGATGTTACTGATACCCACTAGCAAATCGATGATCAACGGGGTGACAATGATACAGTGATACAGTGAATTTCTCAGTTGTTCTGAGCACAGTGCAATATTTAGAAAAGCATCTGAACAGTGTGTAACACCTCTACGATGGGGACTTCAAGGCAGTGCCCAGGGAGATTGAAGAAGGAAGGAAGGCCTCCTAAACAGTGTGATGGTTTTCACGAATTGGAAGGCTCTGATGTGTGTTTCACATCTTCTCACGTTCATTACTTTAGATTCAATGACACAAGATTTGTTTCCAAAGAAACTGATATGATGAATTAAAAGTTCACTAGGCTTTGTATTAAAATACAAAGCTTTGTATTAAAATACAAAGCCTAAAAGAGCCAAAAAACTGTAGTAGAGAGGAAGAAACATTGAGGGCTTAACCTGCTCACTCGAGGCTGCGACGATGCTACTGCACCTGGGAAGATGGACACGGCCATGGCTGGGACCAGGGACCAGGCCCAGGGACCAGGCCCAGGGAGGAGAAGGAAATTTTATATTTTGAATATGTAGTGCTGGAAAAACTGGTTATTCAAAACTGGTTATCCAGCAAAACTCATTCCATTTATAAAAGTGAACTAAAAGGATTCATTTTGTAAATATATGATTGATGCTTGTGATCATGGATGATCAGGTTTCTTCTGTTCCATACCAAAAGTCTGATTCATACATGGAAGAAGTCATAATTTGAAAAAGTATAACTTGATGTATTGAAAATTTTATAATTTATCTTCAAAAGAGCACTTAGAAAATGAAGATAGTCTATGGAGTGGAAGATAATTACTAAATCAAATCTTTGAAGGATTTGTTTCTGAATTGTCCTTTTAAAAACACACTTTTAGGAAGACAACCAGGCAGCTAACAGGGGGCCGACAGTCTGAGCCAGCCCTCCGTCAGAAACATAAATGGGGGCAAATCAGCTCACGAAACGACCCTTCGTATTGCGTGCGGTGGTGATTCGTAGCGCTGGTCGCGCTCGTGCTCGCGAGGGCCCTTCCCCTGCGTGCAGCCAGACCAGCTTCAATCCCCGGCACGCCGTGCGCTCCCCTCCGCACCCTCCCCCTCGCCGGGAGGGACCCTGGGCACAGCGCACTCTTCTCTAAGGCCACTCGCATGTTCCTGGAAGGAATCTTATAGGTGACACCTTTAAGTTCGCTAATCATACGAAGTCATTAACTCACTTCTGTCTGCCCTGCCTGTTTGGTTCTGGTTCCGGGGGTCTGGGTGAGAAGTGCTCCCCAGCTTCTTTGCGGAAGAGTCTCCTTGAAGCTGCAGTGCCAAGGTTCAGAACCGGCTCCTGCCACTCTGCCGGGTTCTTTGCCTGAGTCTGTCACCTCTGCCGCTTCCCCTGTGGGTGCCTTCCTGCTCTTGCTGAGTATTTCTGAGAGGTAAAATATGGCAGAGCTGAGCTGGGCTTGAGTCCATCCAGCTTTTGAAACTTCACTAGATTGTAGACCAGGTAGCGTCGCCATCAGGTGATGTTTATGTATCCAGTTAAATGCTGCTGCAGGTAAGTTACTGGGTAGGGCCAGACACAGGCCCCGGGAAAGTGGGGCACATTTCTACCCGCTCCACTTCCAGGACAGGTGGAGTTTTGTTCCCACCTGAAGGGATGCTGAGGAAGTCCGTTCAGCCTTCCGTTACTGAGCAAGTCAGCCCCCCTCACAGCGATAGCGAGAACCCTGGCCCAGCTGTGAAAGCCAGGCGCCCCGGATTCAGAGTCTCAGAGCCCGGGCATCTGCCGAGGAGACTTGCGGCATTCCAGAGCCGGGCCCGGGAAGGACGGACCCAGGCTTCTTTGGCTAATTCCCGCCTCATGGAATCTTAGCGCAAACCACACACACGGTTCTGAGTTTCCTGGTGACCTTTTAAAAAACGGAAAATGTACCAGGAGAAACAAGGCCAAATAGAGATCTAACCAACAATACCCAAACCATTACCGTATGGACGTGAATTCCATACCAGGTGATCAGTGTTGTTGTCAATGTTCCATGTGAATTGGGGGCAGGCGGGCGGGGCTTGTCTGTGTGGGGGCAGCTGTGCTCGCCTCTGTGCTCTCTCCCTGCTACCCAGGAGGGCTTTGTCTGTAATTAGGGGTGATAACATGTACACTGTAAAATAGATTCAAATGTACCAAAGGCCGTCATAACTTTTCATTCAAATTTATATTAATGTTAAGTAGCTGTATGTTCAACAGTGGTACACCGTAGTGTAGGAGAACATGGGGTTTGTCCTTTCAGCCTCACTGCAGGGAACTCAGTTTACCTTAGAGCAGTGTCCTTTCTGTGTGGACACAGGAAGACAGTTAATATTATGCTTTGTAACTTGGGAGCTGATTGACCCCAATAATATTTACTCCCGGGCATCTGCTTTCTCGACTCAGTTGCCCTTAGTTCCTAGCACCCCAAAAGCAGGGTCCCAACAAGGGACAGAATGGACCCAGGGCAAGCTGTGCGCTACCCTAACATCGAAATGGGCCAGGCCAAAGCACCACAGTACTCAACTATAAGTTGAGAGCATGGTCATAGACAAATGTTGTCATGATCCAAGAGTAACGACGAGACTAAGACCCTGCTGGGGTGAGGAAGACTGACCTGGCCTGAGGACTGTGGTCTGGATTAGATAGTGAATGTCCTCAGGAAGAACCAAACTTTAAGTCTGATATATCTCTTACTGCGCTCATACAGAATGACATTGCTAGAAATATTAGAAGTAATTTTACTACAACTAATTAAGTGGATTACTAGCTGAGGAAAGAAGAAAGTGACACACCCTGGATGGGATCCCACCCTTGAGTGGATCTCCTAGTAATCTAGAGTGATCTCCTTAGATGAGATTTTGTTAATCTCCTGGAGGAGTGCCCTTACCCCTCTGTTGATTTGTTAATGTTCAGCCCACCTTTGTGTCACCACCCTGTGTGATTGCTGTATAAACTAAGACTGTAGGAGAAGTAGGGGAGAAGACACAGCAGCAGAGCTCAGAGAGAGAATCAGGGAGTCATCGGAGCCAGAAGCAGGGGCAAGAAGGAGCACAAAGTGAGTCAGAAGTAAGAGTCAGAGTCAGAAGTGAGATTGAGTGGGGCTCCAGAGAGAAGCAGGAGAGAGAGATCAGAAGAAGAGAGATCAGAAGAGACCAGAGGAGAGACGACAGACAGAGGTCGGAAGAGATCAGAGCAGAGACTACAGAGACAGAGACAGAGAGACAGAGACAGACAGAAGAGAGCACAACAGCACACAGAAGCAGAGCACAAGGAGGAGCCATCCCAATCCGGTCCATACACAGCGGCTTGAGAGCACTGAACTCGAGCGGAGAGAGAGAGAGAGAGAGAGAGAGAGAGAGAGAGAGAGAGAGAGAGAGAGAGAGAGAGAGAGAGAGAGAGAGAGAGAGAGAGAGAGAGAGAGAGAGAGAGAGAGAGAGAGAGAGAGAGAGAGAGAGAGAGAGAGAGAGAGAGAGAGAGAGAGAGAGAGAGAGAGAGAGAGAGAGAGAGAAGAGAGAGAGAGAGAGAGAGAGAGAGAGAGAGAGAGAGAGAGAGAGAGAGAGAGAGAGAGAGAGAGAGAGAGAGAGAGAGAGAGAGAGAGAGCCGCCCCGAGAGCCTGCGAACAACACACACACACATCACCCCTCCCGCGCGCTCTCGTTTGTATTTTTCTTCTACCATAGTCTTTCACTAGGAGTAGAAGATCATTTTTCTTTTCTTCTCTTCTTTGGCCACACTCAGTGCTCAGGGGCACTGTGTGGGAAGGTGTCTCTGACCATCCACTCATATCTCCGTGGGTGTACCTGACTGTCCCACGCTGTGTGTCTCTGGGGGGTTGTATCTGATTCGCCTGCACAGGCAAGATAAACTAAAAGTGCTCTTCAGTGTTACCTTAAGTATTTCTCGGAAGTCTGTACCTTTTACTGGGTAAATTCTCATTTTCTTTCCTGGAACAGTCTTGAATTGATGACCATTTTTATATATTTTATTATTCTCTTCATAGTCTCTCTATGATTTCAATAAATTTTACTCTGTATTTGATGCTTAGCTTCATTTCATTTTCTCCCATGATTTTATAGTCACAAATTTTTATAATGGCTCCGCCTAACATGGTTTGTAAAACGATTTCAAGTACAGTGCTAAACAAAACCTATAATTTCGATTCCTGTGTATGTAGATTATGTTGTAGCCATAAAATGTACCTTTCCTCCAGCCCGCCCCGAGTCGGAGGGGGCTTCCCCCTGATGGCCTCGCTCCGAGTGCTCGGCCTCCTTTCTGAGTGCAGTCTTCGCGTTTGTTTCCAGCAGTTTCTTCTAGCAGGTGTCGCCTTGGGTTCGCGTGTTTGTGTCTGTTCTCGCTCAGCTCTTCTCGTCTCTTCCAGGGGAAAAGCCTTTCAAATGTGACGAGTGCAACTTCGCCTCCACCACGCAGTCGCACCTGACGCGGCACAAGCGCGTGCACACGGGGGAGAAGCCGTACCGCTGCCCGTGGTGCGACTACAGGTAGGCGCCTGCCCGCTCCAGGCCGCGTTTCACCACCTCTTCTCGGTCTGGAAACTGAGGTTCAATTCCAGGTGGATTTTCCCCGGCTCAGTGCCAGTCACCCAGCGCTGAGGAGGGAGGCTCCCACTCAGACGGCGGAGACACTGGGAGATGAGGGCGTCGTGTCCCTCCCATCCACCTCTCAGGCCAGTGTCTGAGTCACAGTCACCAGGCAGCAGCCCCAACGCCGAGGAGTGCAGGTGGCTCAGTGTCCAGTGCTCACGGCATCTCTGTGGGGATTCAGCTGGAACCCGGGTGCTCTGGGAGACGCCTCAGTGTGTGTTCGAGGCAGCTGGGGCCCTTCTCCCTGCACCCTCCCCCCCCTTCCCAGGGCCTCGAGACTGGTGGGGCGTTTCCGGAGCCGCCGTGTATGAAAGATTCACACAGGGCCCGGGAACCTGAAGCTTCGTGCAAAGATAGATTTCTGTCTCCCTGGCACGTAGCTGTGCATTCGGTAAATATATTGCCATAATCTCTAGTATTATCCTCATTATTGCATTAAGTTTTATGTTAAAGGTCATCTAATAGTACAGAGATATTACAGATATATTTCATTCATTAATTATTCATTCATTCAACACTTTATGAGCTCTTTCTTTTCTTACAGTGGGGTGGTGTTCTTGGGAATTTGGTGAAATGGAGATCCAGTTAGAGCTGGACATAGGCATTCTAAGATGTACATCATCTGGCTTCTTCAGAAGCTGAGCATCTCCCAGTGTTCTGTTCATTATTATTATTATTATTATCATTATTATTATTAAAGAGGTCATGCAGTAGCTTTCTTCTCTGTAACATACAGAAGAGCAATTAGGAAATTATAAAAATTTCCCTTAATTATCGCTCTTAGCTGCTAGGATTGTATTCCCCCTGCCTGTGTGCACTTCTGCGATTTGAGCTGTTTTGGATGTGTGTTGGGTGCCGCTTTCATTGTCAACATCATTTTTCACACCTAGAAAATCATCGCTACTTTTCTATTTTATTGATCTCACATTACTACAGATTTCAAGCTTGCTTTTAAGTAGAACTGTTATTTTGCACAAGATCATGTCCAGAATTTGATAGTTAAAAGCGTCATTCTTTCGAGAGCGTTTAAGTAAATACCAGTTCTTAGTTGAGAGTTTAAAATCTGGAAAGTTTTAGAGAAGTCCTTCGTGGCCAGGTCCCCGTCGGTGTGCCAGGCAGACCTTCCCTGGGCGAGGCGCTCTGGGGAGCTCGTGCATCGGCTCCTGTCCTGTTGGGGGGGTGGGCTGCAGCTGGCGACAGTGCTCAGTGAGATCAGGGCGCCCTGGGAGCTGCCTTCTCCGCCGTCAGTGTGGGGGTGAGGGCCTGCACCTGTGGGCGCTCTGTTCCCCGCCTGCCCACCCCGAGTGCCCCGGGCTCTGGCGTCTGTTCACCTGCATCTGTGACACACGGGAAGATTTGCCCCCAGGGTTTCGAAGTTGTAAAATATTTATTTCCTCCAAACCAGTCGGCAGATGACTGGCCAAGTTTCTTTGAGTTTCTGAATGGCTGGTTTGAAAAGCTCTCCTGCTGCAGCCTAATGTGAATGCTGAATTTCATGGCCTTCAGTTACGCTGATAAACAATCATTTTTAAATATTTAGGTCATTTTCAGAGTTTGTTACTGTTTTTATTTTTCCTGAAAGTGCTTTTGTCTAATTGCGTGTATAAATGCAGGATTCTTTAAAAAAGATACGTCTCAAGATACGATTTCAAGTTTCTGAGGATATTCTCCAAAGGCTATAGTTGTGTTTTTTTTTTTCCAGGTCAGTATTGTGTTTTAGGAAACTGCCTTTATATGCATAAAGTATTGCCAAGTATTCTGTTTCCTTGGCCGAGATTGCACTGCACTTTGGGCAGAGACCGTGTTTCTTGTCCCCTGCTGAGGTGATCGCCCTAAAATAACTCCCCTGGTGAAGGCGAGCACTGTCCCAGCAGGCGCGGGGTGAGGCGGGGGCGGCGGGCGCAGCACTGAGAGGAGGCGTGTTTCGGAGATCTTGGTCCCTGCCTGGCTGCAGACCCCCTGAAGTCAGGCAGATTGTCAGGCGCGTGGAAGGCTCAGGCCGTGGAGGAGCATGATTCACGGCACCAACAGCATGATTTCACTAACAACAGTTTCACTCTCACTGACAACAAACAGTTGGAACTGTTCTTCTCATGTGTCAGTTTTTATCATTTCCTGAACCTTCTGTTGAGTCTGCTTTCACTGCTGAGCCAGTTTAAAATGTTTGAAAAAAAAAAAAAAAGATTTTTTTCACCAGGAGATGATAGCATTTAAAAATATACGAATATTTCTGCTGGTAGGGTCTAGAAGTGAAAGGTAGGACCTATCCAGGTCTGAATAAGGACTGAAAAGGACTGAAAAATGATCTGATGGTTAAGTTCAAGAAGATCGTCTTGGCTGCATGCTCTATAAAAATGCAAATACTCTTTCTTCCTTACTACGATGACAGTATCTTTCACGGGATAAGTACATCCAAGTATTGGGATTTCTATGGAATAAAATTCTCTAAGATGAACGAATATTTCCTATAAAGATGTAATCTCATTTCTTTTAATGGTGTATTTTAAAAATTTTTATCACTTAAAATACTGAATTATTTCATCTGCGTAACTTTTCAATAGATAAAAATTATTTCTTTATCATTTTAACGATTATTTAGAAGTGAGTCACTATGATTAGAAACTGAAATATTATTAAATTTTGTTGGAAAATATATTTTTTATTTTATAAATTGAAGATTAATGGAGAAATACTAGTAGTTATAATTATTCATGAAAAATGTGAATATAGATTTGTTTACAAAAGAATTTTATAATTGGTCCTTTGAACCTAGGGCTATTTTTCAAGTTTGCATTATTAATTTAGGCAATGACATCTCATTCTATTTAGATGTAAACATGTACCTCTTTCCTATGCTTTTACTGTCTAATATATCCCAGAGTCTAATCCATTACAAATCAGTATATTTCATCATTATTCCAAAACTTTTTCACCATTAATTACTATTCATTATAATTTCAAAGCCTACATTTAGATTCACCGCACACTGTCCTACCTTGCTATTCATGCAGCAAATTCTTTAGATTTGTTTTTCCATTAAAAAGGAAACAATAACATTTTTCTTTGTTTTTGTTTCCCCTTGTGATGGATTGCCATTTCTGTGTTAATGAGAGAAATAGAAATACCTTTAAGATGTTCTCTGAAGTATCCATTCTAATAATGCCACCTCATCACCCCGTGGAATTTGTATCAGACTGTCCCCTTTTTCCCGGTGACCCTGGCCTGCACGTCTGAAGTGAGTGCAGTGAAGCCTGCCTGGGTACAGCCCTTTCCTGCATGGAGCCCATCTGCGCGTTGGCGTACCCCATTGCTTGGGGAAACGACGAGCAATATGGAATAGTGAACCATTGTCATGCCACGGAACGAGTCCGGAACACGCATGAGCTGATGGGAGCAGTAAGGGCAGCCCAGAGAGGACGGCGGGCAGGGCCTCCGCCTGCTGGGTTCAGCCCCTGGCACCCCCCACAGCGCCCCCCACACTGCCGGGGCACAGCCACACAGGACGGCCAGGGAAGTCCTGCATTGCACGATCAGCGTCATTTCAGTAAACTGAGGAAACGGAAATGTCAAAGCCAGCGCTGACCACGTTCCTTTCTGGCGTTCCCGTTACTGATCTTGGCGTCACTTCGCTCCTCCCCGGGTCGGCTTCTGCCAGCGTTTTCCTCAGCGGCGTGTCGACCTGAGAAACGTCCGGCTCGACACACATGCCAATTTTTATTTTTATTTTTTTGCTGTTCTTTTTATTTCATTCCCTATTTTTATCTTTTTCTTTTTTAATTACTTGAAGCCATTGCCGCAAATAGCTGAGAAGTCAAACCCGCGTCTCTCGCGTCATGGGAAACGTTTGCTCTGTCCCGCTAAAGCTTGTACTCCGGTTTTGCCCTCACGCGATGGTTTCCTTGCGCCTTGGCCGCATGTCTGGTGGGTGTGATTAATCCACTTTAGCTCTGATGTCCAGAAGGGTTTCCTTTCCTCTTGCGCGAGGGGAGGCTCAGACCGTGGCGTTCCCGGAGCCTTCCCTCCTTTCGCCCCGGCGCTTCCCGAGCAGAGTGCTCAGTCATGCGGCGTCGAGTCACTTTCAGTGCCCGTGCAACTATGCTGTTCAATATTTCTGATACTCAGCGCCAGGGAGTTTCCTCACGTGGAAGTGGAGTAGGTAGGTAGGGAGGGTTGGAATTATGCACGTGTGTGTCCTGAAAGTTTTTTGTTGTTGTTAAAAAAAGTAACTTTAACTCGGTTGGATTTTATCTTCACTTTGTCTGATTCTGGGATCATTTTTAGGGTATTTCAAGAGAAACAACAGAAGAATTGTTGATGTAGAATTGTTGTTCCTTTCCGTGGCCCATACGTTCTGTATTTCCTTAGTGTCTGTAAAGCCCTCCGGGTGTCGCCCTGGTTAGGCCCCTGCGTGGCCTCTTGGAGCTTCTGCTGGTGGCGCCTAATTAGCTGGCAGGGCGGGCTGGGGAGGCCGTTAGGCCTTTGGCGTTCCCGCTCCCTGGGATCATTGTTCCCGCTCGCTGGGCTGGCGCAGCCCTCGGTGCGGAGCCTCGCTCCCAGGGCGCAGGTTCCTCCTCTGGGCTGATCTCTTCAGAGAGTTTCAATTTTCCTCTGATTTCCTGTGCAGGTCCGAGGCCGAACTGGGAGGAGCAGTGGCTAGCACCCGGGGGTTGGCCCTGGGTGGGCCTGGGGGCTCTGTGGTGGGCAGCCTGGTGCCGCCCGGCTCTGAGCCCGAGTTGCCCTAGCCCTGGGTGATATGGAAGTCTCCAGAAGTCATGGCGTACGCAGTGTGTAGACCTGCAGCCTCACTGCCGGAAAGAATCCACACCCGAAGCAGTTCACTGTGTCCCGAGCCCGGTCACATCAGGCGGGCTTTCGGGCAGCGACATAAAGAAGCCCTCAGAGAAAGACGGTCCCGTGGCCACGCCTGTGAGGCCGTGGCAGGGAGTGGTCCGGCGAGAGGAGGAAGAGAAGCGTCAGCCCTGCGCTCCCAGGGCGGGCGGGCACTGCCCCTCTGCCCGCGCCTGTCGCCCCCGCGGGCTCTGTCCTGGCCGGTGTGGGAGCGTTTGCGGGTCCTTCCCGCACGTGGCTCGTGGTGCTGCGGATTGGCAGGGTGGCAGGAGGGGCCGGGGAGGTCCCCCTCGGAGTCACTCCGTTCTCCTTTCAGTTATTCTGAATGATTATGACACTGAAATATAGGCAGAAATACTAAACTTTTCAAAACGTCTGCCTTTTATCAACTAAAAACCAAACAGTTTTTGAGCAAATAGTTCTATTCTCTGACCATTTTATTATGAATTTAAAAAGTCTCAAGTAGTCCTCATTGTGGTTTTGTTTTATAAATATCACCTTCTATGATATTTATGTCCACTATTATTTCATTGAGATTAGGTTGTTTTTTTTTTCATGCTTTTCTTTCCCACCCTCCAACACCTACCAGGCGTTCACAGATTTTTTTATTTCAGTTTGCCAGGTGACACATTGCATGGTATTTATATCAAGGCTTGCATAAATGCTAGTCTATTTTCATGTAACAAATTTTAAGGAAAATATTTCATAGACATAAAAATAAATAGATTCCATAGCATTAAAAATCATTACCCGGTTCAGATGTCTCTAAGAGGAAGAAAATGGAGAATACTTCTCTTTGTTTATCATTGCAAGTTGTTTTGTAGCAGAAATAGGCATTGAGATCACAGATTAATTAGGAGAGCCATTTTAACACAAAGTGACCATACATTCCCTCTGCTATCTCTCTAAGTACAATCTAGATAAACATGTTTATTTAACCTACTCTTGTTGAATCCCAAATCCAATCATTATAAAAGGACCAAAGCTATCTTTGGGGATGGTCTTTCTACAAGGAATTGCTATGGACAGTCCCTTGGGCGGTAGTTAGATATATCTGTATATATTGTGGTAGAAAGAAAGGCCTTAGAGATGAAAAAAATAGACAATATTTTTTTGGGCAATAGTGTCTTGCATAATAGGTTATTCCTCAGACACTAGCTATTATCACCCAACAAAGCACCTCACTGTGTAACTATCTATATCTGCGCCAGGAGCTCCTGCTTCCTCGCTCATTAGGAAAACAGTCTCGTGGCCAGGAGGGGCTGCGTGCAGGCTTGGAACACCGGGCCCCGCTCACTGCATCGCGGGGCTAGGTTTCCCCGCACAGACGGGCGCGGGGGGAAGTAGCAAAGCATGCCGACATGTCTTCCCAGTGCCTGGGACCAGGTGTCGAGCTCATGTAGTAGGCGACGGGATTAGCTATTACATTTTGTCTCCAGATTGTTTGTGCCTGTTCGCAAACACTGCCTCTTCGGGGCTGCTGAAAAGCTAATGGGAGCAGGAAAGAGAAAGGGGAAACCGTGGGGCATCTGGAAAGTGCAGGGGTGCCGGGCCGGTGTGCAGCCCGGCCGAGACCGGGCTCCCGTTAGGCAGGGAGGGGCCTCCGCTCAGGACAGGGGATTCCGTAGGCAGTTCTGGAACAAGAACAGCCGAGATCTCACTTTCTAGAAAATGCTGTTACGCCACCCCTTCCTGCGAGCTGGAAGTGGGTCGTTCTGAAAAGAACTGGCCCCGTATACCGTGTCCTGGTACCTCTGGCTGGCACCTCGCGGGTCCTCATCTTCCTCCCGCCCTGCCACTTTGCTGATTCTTTTGACACCCTTTTGTCTCTCAAGCCTGCTGGATGCCGTGGAGTACCTCTGACTGTGTTGGTTTTGAATATCTGACTTTTTAAAAAAATCAATATATTGTTTCTCTGTCTGCAGTTGTAACGTTTAGCCAGTGTGTGAAATGTCCTGAAACAAGAGTTTTCCTGTGGAGAGGAAATGTGTGGACATTTGAATGTGTTTAAACCTTCCCTTGGGAATGGAAGGGGGCTGACACATCATTAAAAGTTGTTTTGTTCTGAAAACCTGAAGAAGCTTTAATTTCAGTCAAAAGTAGTTCTGATCCTGTTGTCCACTCTAAATTGTGTTTCTCATTTCGTTCACTGTCATTCTCATTCGAGCCGGCGAGGGACGGGGCTACTGGGGGAGGCTGATGGGAAGCAGGAACCAGGCTGGACAGTCCAGCTTGTACCGCCCACAGGGGCGGGTGTTGGAGAAACCTGAGCAGGAGACTCACTGCGTCACCCGGACAGAGGGGGGGTGTCGGGCCCAAAGGGGCCCATCGCCCGGGGCTGGTGGCAGGAGGGCTCAGTCCTCGGGGCTGGGGCGGGTGCTGCTCGCTGGGCCTCTCGGCAGGAGGGAAAGCCCCGTGGCCGGCAGGCCTGGCGCTGAGGGTTGGACACGCCGTGGCCAGCCTGGTGTCCGTGGAAGCCGTGGGGCCGGCAGAGACGGGCTGAGCGGGGGGCTCCCCGGCCTGTGCTGCTCACGCCCAGAGGCGGCCCCTGGAAGCGCCGTGTCCGCACAGGCCCCGCGCAGGCGGCCAGCGGGCGCACCTGGGATCTGGGCTCCCACCCCTGGGTGGAGGGGCCTGGGCCTGGGCGGCAGTGGGACATGTGCGTGGCTGTGCACAGTGCGGGCGGGCCCCGCCTCCCTCCTCCTCTCCCTGCGCCAAGCTGTCGCGCCTCCTTTCACCTCTCCTGTGTTTTGAACCAAGGGAGAAAGGGTCTCTGATGTGGCTCCCCTGCCCGTGCCCGCTCCCCCCAGACGCACACCCCAGCCTGGGGCTTATTGTCCTCAGACGAGGAATCTCCACGAAGGGCATCGTTACTGTTCACCTGTGCCCGCGGCCCCTGCGCGCGCCCTAAGTGCAGCCTTTCAGATGTGACATCTTTTCTGGGCTTTCTTCTAAACAATTTTTGCTAATGTCGCGGGGTTTTCCTGCGAGCAGTAAATCTGGCCGGCCACTCGCGTGACATCATGAGCCAGCACCGCGCTCCTGGCCGTTTATTGTGATGACACGAGACTCCTGCGGAAATTTACAGCCCGCAGGACGCGTTTTCCTACCTTTTGTGTGTCTGACTCACTCCGAGTAATTATCAACCTGCTCTCCCAGTCACGGACGCGAGTTCCCAGGTCCTTGTGTGCCGGAACTGTGTTTGTTTTAGCTTGACCCTCCCTCCTCCAGACTCCCGGTTTCCTGCATCGCACCCTCGGCAGGAACTGTCCTAGCCAGGGGAATGTAATAATGAGGAGCATGTGGGTCTTGGCGTTGGTGTGAGACTCGCATGAACAGAGAAAGCCGATCTGTCTCCTCAGGGTGAGCAGGGGTGCGTGATTTGTTTTCCTGACTTAGGGTGCATTATCACTGCCGAGTGTCGCGTCAGCCACACGCAGCCCCTGAAGAACAGGACTACGCCTGGGCACTGCCCACCGCTGCCCGCTGTTTGCATTTCCTGCTCTTGGGATGGAGTTCCTGAGATTTCACTGCAGTTTTTGGTTTATAATGAAACAATTACAAATGAATAATTCCCCCAAGGCGGTCATGGCTGCCTCTTGGTTTTTGATTTTATCTTGCCTTTTCCAGCCTTTTTAAGGAAAAACATCATTTCCTTTGTTGAAATAGTTCAGTTTCATTCATCTTGTCACACATTATGTGCTGTTTCGGCTCTATACAAATGAAGCTGGTGGGAGGGTCGCCTGGGTGCCACCAGGTGTCATTATGGCCCTGGGGCAGCTTCCTGCTCCTCAGCTGACCCGCTTCCCCCACCTCCCCTCCCCACCCGCCCCGCAAGGAGCCAAAGACAGTTCGAGGGTGGCAGGATTGGGCACAGGTCTGCAGATAGATATTTGGGATCTTGCGTCCTTTAAGTGTCACCTTTGAAAAACGGTGTTGTGAAGGAAATTATCATGTAGTCCGAATTTTCATTCTTGTATTATATGTGTTTGTTTTTAACTATAGGTGTGTGCATGCACACACACACAGACACACACACACACACACACAAACACACACCTGCGCACACACACGTACACCCCTTTAACCAAACGGTCTTTACAGCATTCTGTGCTCTGATGGAAAAGAGATTCAAAGCAGGCTCCCAGTTTTATTTTTAAGGGTTTTTTTTTTTAAAGTTTAAAAGTGGAATATATGTTTTCTTTTGCTGTAAAAGCACAATCAAGGCACCATGATAAGTGAGTCAGTGTGTAAAAGTAAAACGGATTTTGCCTTCACTCACATGAGCTATAGAAGGAGGAAGCTTTATTGTCCCTGGGAAAGTGATAAGGCAGAGTAATTGTATATTATACTGTCCTGGAGCATCTGCCTGAAGACTGTCGGAGCAATTCATCTATCATGGGCGATACAGCACGTTTTGTCTTTTTGCTTGAACCCGTCCCCACTGCTGGCCTGCGCAGAGGTTTTGATAGGGCCTGCGCCTGGGCCGGGCGCACATTAATCAGACCCCTTGTTCAACACTCCAGCTGACATAATTACAACCTGCGCACAGCAGTTATTCAAGTCGAGTCCTTGTCACTCGTGGTGCGAAACTACACAGCTCCGATCCCGGAGGAGATTGCCTTATCACACAGAACAAGGGCTCACAGGAGTCGCGGAGAATAGAAATGGGAAAATGTCTTCCGGGAGTACTATATATTCCTTTAGAATAAGACATTTGAGAGACTTCCGAGGGACAAAGGGAAGCATTGTGTGCAGGGGCTGAGACGAACCAGTTATTTTGTTTAAATGAGCTGCGTGGAAAGTTTTTGTACAAATCAGTAGATTATTAAATCTGTTCCATGGCCGTCTCACCGGCCACTCTCCTCTTCCCTGTCTCCAAAGGACCCAGTAGTTTGAGGTCACCAAGGACCGGCGTGCTCCATGACGGTGCTCACCAGGGAAGGCACAGCAGCTCCCTCGCACAGGGACAGGGATTCCAGCCCCGCCAGCTCAGGGGGGCAGAGCTGGCATCTGTGCCGGCCGGAGAGAGGGGCCAGAAAGCCCCCCGGCCCCGGCCCTCGGTGTCCTTTGAGAATTGGCCGCCGCCTCCTGCCCTGACAGGCAGGGCACCCGCGCCTAGGCAGAGGTGCTGGCCGTGGAGGCCTGTCATCGTCCTCCGAAGCACCGTAGGCAGCACCCGTGAAGCCGCCTTCCAGCCGAGACGCTCTAGGCGACGGGAAGCGAACAGCCTTCGGGCGCGGTGGTGATCTCGCCCTGTCACCTTCAGCGGGGGTGGCTTCAGCCAGGAATGCTGCGCTAAGTGTTGTCCTGACAGACGCACACACGTCTGTATTTGTATTGGCTTTACTTGTAAAGTGACCCTCTTGGCCCGTGACTCACCAAGCCAGGGTTGGTCAGCGCCTCGCTCTGCCCTGGGCCCCTGCTGAGCTCTGTCCGTCCGTCTGTCCCTCGTCAGCCCTCGCGCAAGTGGGCCGATCTAATCGCGGGGCACCCAGCGGCTGGGCCAAGTTTCCTGTGTTCCACGGGCGTCAGGCCCAGTGCCCGCGCCCGGGGCCCGCCACTGCCCACCTTCCCGGTCTTCCGTCAGACCCTCTTCCTCCTCCCGGGGCTGCCCGTGCTGGCGGCATCTCACCGCGCCCGCCCTGCTCAGCAGCCCCGCCCGCCCGCCCGCCCACCCAGGAAAACGGGGGGCAGTGCAGGGGCCGCTGCCGGTTCTGGCAGAACAGTGGGGCAGCGCCACCGAGCAGAGACCCCGGCACCTGCCGGCTGGGTGGGCCTTCCCTGTCCCCTCTCGGAACCCCCCTGAGCGCCGCTCGCGGAGAGTGCGGGCGCAGAGCAGGACTCTGTGTCTCAGCCTTCACTGTCACAGCAGCTGACTCCAAAGAACGGGGGTTTCTGAGAAGCATAAAGACAGTGCTCTGACAGGAGTTACCTCTAACTCATGCGTCACTGAGGGGAAAGAGCCTGTGGGACAAGGCGACTGAGGAATTGTCCAGCTAATGTATTCTTTTGTAGAAAATATTCAAAAGGTTTTACCTTGTGGTTGCCAAATGGTCTACTTTATCTTAGTGAAAAACACAAACAATAATTTTGCCACAAATGTGCCGCTGTGTTTAGGAATCTCATCACTCTGCCCATCAGCGTCATTTCGCCTTTCGAGCATTGCTGTCGGAGATTCGGGGTCTTTGTGGCTTTTCCCGTAGTGGTCGGGGTGTGCCTCATTCTCCCCGTGTACTCGGCTCAACACTCCAACTGACACTCATCAGATCATTGGTAAAATGTTCCGTTTTAGGCAGAGAAATAAGAAATATCTCTGTCCTTGTAGCCTTCACCCCATTCTAAACTGAAAGAGCACTGTGGCCGGAGAGAGAGCGGGTGGGGTATTTGCTGGCAGCCACCCTGGGTTCAGCCCTGGCACCCCGATGGTCCCATGGGCATAGCCCAGAGTGACCCCAGAGTACAGCGGGTGTGGCCCCCCAAAGGTAAAATGTCAAATGAGCTAGAATCATCAGGCTCTCGCCGTGGGGTGCTGTCCTGGGGACAGAGGTGAAGGGCCGTCCCCGGTGTATTCCTTGAGCTGTGACCCAGGCCATGGTGTCCTCCAGTCTCGGGCCTCCCCCACCTGAGTCCGTTCCTTACGCCGCCCCTGCCCACCCCAGTTGAGCACACAGTACCCTGGTTTGAAGGAATGTTTCGTGTCTTAATTTCCATAAATCTTTGAGCAGATGATTCCTTGTTCGCCGTGGTCCATTTCTGTGAGGACGGAGCAGCCCTTCCCAAGGAGTTCTGAGGTTCGTCCCCGAGTGCAGTATTGACGGACTTACTCAAATACTCTCCAGAAGATTCTTTTAGAGACTTTTATTTAGAAGAATACACCTGGAACAAACAAACTGAATTGCACTTCTGAACATACCGGGGCAAGTAGTGTCCCATCCATTCCGGAATCTGCTGGTATCAGATGAGTTTTATTGCTTTTCTTGTGTAATCAGGAGCTGTTGCTACTCACCCGAGTGCCCTGCACTTCCCGCATGGTTGCTCTCAGTCTTCAGGAAGGGGCTGCTGGTCCCGACACCTGAGAGTGACTGGGGGCTTTGTTCTGGCTGTTCCCTACCTGTCCCTGGGCCGCCCTGCCCTCGCCCTCCTGAGCACACGGTTCCCCCTTGCGTCACTCTGTCCCCTCCGGAAATAGCCGCCTTGGCAGATGGGCCTTCCAGACCTTTGGAGTGGTTTCCTCTGCCCTTTCCAGGTCATCTTTGCTTTCCGTGGAGCTGTTTGCTTGCCTGGTTTTGCGGTGACTATGTGAGCCGATCCGGATCCGCTGGAGCCTGCAGGAAAGGAGTGTTCTGGTGCGAGCTTGTTTGTGGGCCAGAAGGGCGCATCCAGTCCACAGGAGGGTCTCGGACGCGCCTGGTGGTGACAGTCCCTGAAGGGCTCCAGGGAGCTTGCTTTATGGACCGCCAGTGTCCCCAGGATGATTGGCTGCCGGGGAACAACTGGAGACGCTCAAGGCACACGCCTCCCAGGAGTCACACCCGGTGGGCCTGCCGCCTCAGGGCTGAAGGTTCCCTGTGCCTTCCTGCACCTCCCCCTTTCTTGAATACTTGAGCAAATCAAGGATTTTATATAGAGTCATATTATATTTAGGGTCACACTTCCTTTGAGTATTTGTGACTTAGAGCCACTTAAATCTTTTAGTTACTTTTGCAATTATTTTTAAGGACAGCCATGTCATAGCTATATGGAATTTATTGTTGAGATTCCAGTCATCTAAGAGTTTAGCCCTCTCTTACGCTGTGCATGGACCCGGCCATATTTTAGCCCCACATTCAAATGTCATGTTCATCTGAAGTATTGCCCCAAGTTAGTGATCATAGTTTCATTCGACATAAGAATTTTCTGCACTTTGTTCTAAAGAAGACCTTTCCCATCTTAAGCTTTTCTGTTTAAGAATCACAGGTGTGTGTGGAAGTGTTCTTTGTGCCCAAGTGAACTGAGGCCCCAGGGTGTGCGCCCGAGACACCGCCCTGCTCTGCCCTGCCACACGCGCACACGGTCTGTTTCCGCCTGTGTGGCCGTGTCACGTGCACATCCGTGGCAGACAGTGGCTTTCCCCTGTGCACATGTATGGTGTGTATGTTCACATCCCGCTGCCGTTAGTGGGGGCAGTTCTTTGGCATCTTTCTCTGCTCACCTAACCCGTGGTCTCTGCCTCTCCGTCAGTCTGCGGTGGCATGCATATGGTTATGTACTGAGCATGCAGTTAATTTTATGATGCATTTGTAAAATTATAAACTATAAAAGACTTTGCTTTTTGAAATTAGTATTACCAACTGAATTCTTACATGCAAACACACGCATAGTGGACAGTTGGGGGCCTAAATCACTTCTGATTTTGCACCCTTTATTTGGATTTCAGTTTTAATTTTTCTGTTAGATACCGTGGACTGACACATTTTCTGTAGTTGAGTTCTAGGCACACCAGGTCCCAGCACCAGACCCACCTCCAGCACCCCCGGTCCTGCCCACCCCGGCCGCCTCTCTGACAGGCACGTTTCTCAACGTGGCGGGTGCGGTTGGGTCCCACTGTCAGCGTCTCGGGCTCGTCGGCTGGACGGAGACCCCCTCTCCTCCACACGCCACAATCCTCACATCGCTCTGCCTGCGCCTCAGTCACAGCGCCGTCATCCGTCTCACGATTTCCTGTCAGACGTTCTCAGAGCGGCGTGTGGCCCGCAGGATACCGAGCGAGGCTGCAGTAAGGTCACCGGCTCACGCCTGAGCATCACCTCGGAAATCGGGACTTTCCGTAGAGGGGCCCTGAGAGGGGTGGGTGGGAAGGTGAGTCGAGTGGGTAGCGGGGGCGTCCGAGCACGGATGGCTTCACAGTGCCCAGGGCAGCCTGTGCCCGGGGCGGTTTTACTCAGGGTCAGGGACTCGAGCATGTCCCTCCTGTACTGCCCACCCTGCGGGGCCTTGTCTGAGAGGGAGCAGCGCCGCCCTGTGAGGGACCCCTCGGCCCTCCCCAGGACGCCGAGCAGCAGGTCTTCACTTCCTGGCCCACGTCTTGCACAGCTGCTCGCCACGGTAACTCACTCCTCTGGCTCGGGGCGAGCAGCTCCCGGGGGCCGCATGAGCTCCCAGCACCCCCCACGGTGACCCCCATCTCCAGCCTCGAGGCGGGAATGTTCAGGACGTGGCACTGGGAGCTGCTCAGCCGTCAGACAGATAGCAGAGCCAAGCCTGAGACTTGCCGTTTTGCACTTGAAGTAAAAGAATTAGTGAACACCATAGGAACATAATGGAAAAGAGAAAAGCCCCCTGCCCCCCCATGTCGTAAGCCAGGTCCAGAGAGAAAGATAGGGGCAGTCCTAGCTGCGCTGTTCTACAGGTTTGGTCCCCACGACTGGGAGACGGTGGCCGCCTGCAGGAGGAGCAGCCCGGGAGAAGGCCAGGCCAGGCCAGGCAGTTCGTTGGCCTCTCAGTATTGGAGGTGCTTAGTGTGAGAGAGAGCCATTGATTGTTTTTTCTTAATTAAAGGTAGAAAGGCCGGTGTGTGAGAACTTTTCATCTGCCACATTGGCAAAAAGTTGGAAGCTGGTTACCACACTCCGTTGGCGGAATATTCAGAAACAGACTCTCAAGCACTGTTGCTGGAAGTGTGCAGCACTGCTCTGGGGGCTGTTTGGCAGAATTCACCCGCATTACACGAGCATATGCCCCCTGGCATGTGACGCTATTCCGCTTGGCATCGTGACGTCTCGTGGCATCCCGAGAAAGGGAAAGTGGTTCACAGAGATGCGTTCCGGCCTTGTATGCGCTAGCAGAGGGTCGGGGTGACCTCCGTGCCCGTCACTCCAGCCCAGTTAGAGCCGGTGCGGGCCTGGGGCCGGGACACAGCCCCCTGATCAGAACCGTGAGCCAGGAGGAGAGGCGGGACCAGGCAGGGAGGCCGGGCCTGTGGTGCTGACCACTCAGCTGCCTGTCGGTCACGTGGCAGGGTGAGGGTCAGGGCCTCGGTCAGAGGAGGCAGGACTGGCCGTGGACCACGTCTCAGGAAAGGGGCTCTTCTCCCTGACGCTCAGCTGGCCTTGCACATGGTACCCACCGGGGTGGGGCCGTGGGGTCTGGACGATGCCCATTGATGGCCTTTCGAGTCCCAGAATACATGGAAAACATTGTTCAGACGCTTCTGTCCTTTCCCTTCTCCGTGACCGAATAACGGAATAATTCAGCTCCTGCGCCTAGGGTGAATGTACAGTACTGGGGTTTCGAGGCTCTCACTCTCTGCTCTTGACATAATTTTTGGAGGCGTCTTAGTGCTTGCAGGGTTTCTTTCTCTTTTTATTTTGGTGTCATTTTGCTTTTTGGACTAAGCCCCGCAGTGCTCAGGGCTCCTGGCTCTGTGCGGGGGTCACTCCTGGTGGTGGCAGCCTACCTGGGTGCTCATCCGGCCCAGCATTCCTGTCAGAAATGATACACCGACTTTGAACCCAGTCAGGTGTCATTCACGCCAAAGTCTTTCCCGAAGAAGCGCGTGTGAGTCGCATCCCGGGGGCACGGGGGCTCTGCTGGCTGGGGGCGGGAGGGTGCAGAGCTGGGAGTGGGCGCGCAGGCGTGGGAGTTACCCTGTCTGAGGAGAGAGACGTGGAGCTCGTGATGCCGTGACTCACTCCTGCTGTGCCTCAGACAAGACTCTGGAACGTGAGCATCCTCCAGCCCTGCCCCCGCAGCCGGCCACCTCCTCTCCCCACCGCACGCTCAGCCCCCAGACTGCGCCGCGGGAAGGGCGTCGGGGACCGTCTCTCCTCAGTCAGTGCCCGCTCAGCTCCCTGTGGGGTGGGGTATTCACTGGGGGTCCCGCTCACTGCCCGGAACCGGTTCCGTTTGTATTGTATTTGCAGCCCAGCGCCCCATGCCCCCCCAACACACGCTCTTCCCACCTTCCCACCAGGGATCTGGGCCGCAGGTGATTTCCGGAGCTTCTGCCCATCTCCTGCCGGTGGGTCCATCATCCAGGAATCACCACTTTGGCTCGGCCTCTTCCACTAAGTTCCCAGGGTCAGAGAGCACTGGAGAGCGTGTCGGCACCTTAGTCCTTCATGTGCAGTGCTTCTCTGTCGTGCCTCTCTAGACGGGTGCCAGCCCGTGGGGATGGAGATTGGGAGCCGCTGGCCTGTTGCCTGTTGCCCGTGACGGGCGGGCGTGCCAGAGCCAGACACGGTGCCCGCAGGGAGCCCTGGGAACTGTCGGGTGAGCAGCAGAAGCCGAGTTTTCAGTCGCTGAGAAAAATCCAGCCGAGATTTTGCTAGTCCTTGCATTGATATGAACGGAACTTTGGGAGGATTGCCAGCGTAATTTAAAATCTCCCGATTGTGAACGGGAGGCAAAAGGAATAGCTCCTTTCTTGAAGCTTATTCCCAGGCTGGAGAGACTGCTCCGCCGCTCACTCCCGACGTCGTACGCCGAGTGGTTTACCGGGCGCGTGTCTTGGCAGTGCGGGTGTGCGGGCCAGCGCCTGCCCCGTGTGCCCGTGTATGCTCAGCTTTAAGCGCCATGGGCAGAGGACTCGCGCTCAGATTAGGAAGGTGAGGATTGGAAATCTCGTGATTTTGTAGGCGTGAAGGGCTCCTTTTGTATTGATATTTTTAAGTTTGATGTAGGATGACATTTCATGAAGAAGGGCAGGTAACATGCAAATACACTAATACCTATAAAAACAAAATAACTATTTTTTGTTGCTATCATTGTTTTTTTCCTTGTTTACTTGTTTTCAATGTGTATAAAACAAAGAATTTTAAATATGTGCACACGTGTTTTAGGTCTGTACATTATAAAAATTGTTCATACAGACAGTGTAGGTGAAATCATGTATCATTTTCTAGATATGTGTGAGTTAGCCCTCGATTTCTTTTAAAAGTCATGTTCCAGGGGCCGGAGCGATAGCACAGCGGGTAGGGTGTTTGCCTTGCACGCGGCCGACCCGGGTTCGATTCCCAGCATCCCATATGGTCCCCTGAGCACCGCCAGGGGTAATTCCTAAGAGCAGAGCCAGGATTAACCCCTGTGCATTGCCAGGTGTAACCCAAAAAGCAAAAAAAAAAAAAAAGTCATGTTCCATATTTCTTTCTTATTCAAATCTATATTTTTTAACAAAAGAGAGACCTCTTACCTCTCTCAATCCTCCCCCAACTTACTTGCTTGAGTAATTTCCTCATTTTTAGATTCTACACACTAGTAGCAAAACTTTGTTTGCTTTCAGTGTGCCGTCCTCAGAAGCTGGTTGGTCGTGTTCTCAGAGCCGCGTCTTTCCTCTTCCCCTGGAGACGAGGCTGCGTCGCTGCTGTTTTTCTCCGTGTAAATGTGCACGCTAGGTGGAGCGGCGCGTAGTGGGGTCGCCTCCCTCCCTGCAGATGGGCGCCCGCAGGGTCTCGCCGAGCAGTCTCTGCCATGCGGAGATAATGTAGGTGCCCGTGCAGGCCCCGCCAGAGCCGCGCTAATTACATGCAGCGGGGCCTGTTGTTCTCTCCCCAGTGTCGGTAAACAGCGTTGATTTGGGGCCGTCTGCAGCTCCCTGGGGACCCAGGGGGAGGGCTGTAGGGTAAGGGGGTGGAGCCGTCGCCCAGCTGGTGGGGGATTCAGGATGTTCCTCCTGGCCCTGGCCCCAGAGTGGACGTTTCTGCCTCTGCCTCCAGCCTCCCGTGCCTCTTCTGTCAGGCGGGCAGGGAACATCTCCCGTGTCAGACACCCTCAGCCCTGGCCTTGTCCTTTCACGGAAGGGATGTGCGGGTCCTTGCTGTGTCAGCCGGGCAGGGAAGGGCTGTTGCTTACCTGGAAACCCCCTGCTTAGGGGCCGGAAACCCCATTCCGTTCTGTTGTAAGCAGCGCCAGCCCCGCACCATGGATGTTCTTGCTCCGGGCGGTCCATGGCCAGCCAGGGTGGACAGGCCGAGCCCCGCCTGAGCCACGCAGCTCTCGAGGCATTGCGTCTCAGAGCAGTGAGCCGCAGCGAGTCACCGTGAAGGCAGGGGTGAGGAGAGAGGGCCTTCGCTGCGTGTGGCCCTCGTGGCCTCCTTTGCACTTAGTCCAGGGTGTGAGGGCCTCACCCAGAGCCTCACAGCCTGAGCCCATGCCAGCGGCCCTCTGCAAAGTCCCCTGGACTCTGATCTTTAAAACCAGGAGATGCTGATGTTTTTCACTCCAAGTTGAGAGTGTAGGTGTTGGCTGAACAGGCGTTGTAATGTGTTCAGCTGAGTAGAAGTGGACAGCACAGTGTCCAGAGTGTGGTGACTGACAGTGTGGTGACCCACTTGCGGTGTGATGATCAGATAGTGTGGGGTTCTGCAGTGTGGTGGCCCTACCTCGTGGTGGCCTTACCATGTGCTGACCCTTCCATGTGGTGACCCTGCCGTGTGGTGACCCTCTGTGTGGTGATTCTGCCGCATGGTGACCCTGCCGTGTGGTGACCCTCTGTGTGGTGATTCTGCTGCATGGTGACCCTGCCGTGTGGTGATCCTGCCATGTGGTGACCCTTTGTGTGGTGACCCTTTGTGTGGTGACCCTGCCGCATGGTGACCCTGCCGTGTGGTGATCCTGCCATGTGGTGACCCTTTGGTGACCCTGCCGTGTGGTGACCCTCTGTGTGGTGATTCTGCCGTGTGGTGACCCTGCCGTGTGGTGATCCTGCCGTGTGGTGACCCTGCTGTGTGGTGACCTTCTGTGTGGTGACCCTCTGTGTGGTGACCCCTCTGTGTGGTGACCCTGCTGTGTGGTGACCCTGCCGTGTGGTGACCCTGCCGGGTGACCCCACAGAGGGCCAGGCAGTGGGGGTGAACCAGACTTGGCTCTTGGGCCTGGCCTGTGTGTGGGCCCCTGTGAGGTGTCAGCCCACGACTGCCCAGTGCCTCGGGTTTGGCTCTTGGTGTGGCTTCAGGGAGTGACATTCCTTGTGGCACACAGCTGCCTGGCTCTGGTTTGTTCCTTTCTCACACCAGGCACGCGTGCTGTGAGTGAGGGGTCTCCAGGAGCGCGCACTGCAGGGCATTTGGAGCTGGGCTGAGCATGTCCACTGCTGGCCTTTGTTCTGTAGGGGCCTCAGGAGACCGTGTGACCCTATTGGGGGCCTTTGCTGTACCCACCGACTCACTGTTCTCCACTCGTGAGCGAGCAGGGCTGGGAGGTTGTCCCCCCCACAAGGGACTCAGGCTGCCCGGTCCCCTCCCCACTCACCGTCTGTGCAGGCCTCAGCCTACGTGCCTGTCCCCAGGGACCGCCCTGGGCTCCAGGTGCCGCAGGACTGGCTGGGAAGTCGAGTCAGCAAGCCTGGAAGTGGCTGTGTGCAGACGAGCAAGTGGGCAACAGGGCCGCCCCTCTGGGACTCAGAGCCAGTGCTCTTTGCTGGGGGGACCTCACTTTGGCTTCTTCTCGCCCCTCAGGTCCAACTGTGCCGAGAACATCCGCAAGCACATTCTGCACACGGGCAAGCATGAGGGCGTCAGGATGTACAACTGCCCCAAGTGCGACTACGGCACCAACGTCCCCGTGGAGTTCCGCAACCACCTGAAGGAGCAGCACCCCGACATCGAGAACCCTGACCTGGCCTACCTGCACGCAGGTAAGGCTCGCGGTGCCGCCGGGTCCCGTGCTCGGCCGGATGGGGGCCCGCGGCCACAGCTGCACCCTGGCCTGCTCAGGCCAACCAGCCCGCCCATCGTGCTCAGGCGTGTTTGGCGCCCGGTGGTCTTCACTCTGGCATCGGGTTCTGACCAGTACTCTGTTTCCTTTGCTCAAAACCACATTTGCGATTTGCAGCATCAGCCCCGTTCCCTTGCGGCAAACACACAGCACGGCCGGGGGTGTGTGAGCATGGGGGCGCCTGGCCTGGCCGAGTCCTGTCAGTGCTGGATGCTGGCGCGGGCCTGGCAGAGGTGCTGGCGGTGCGGCAGCTGGGAGAGGGCCGGGTCCTACAGGGGATGCTCAGTTGTGCCGGTCGTGCTCCTGCTCTCGGCGTCCGGGACGGCCCTAGCCCTCCCCTCACCGCTCTCGAACATTCCTCCGAGATCCAGAGCGCCGGCTCTGGTGTGTGCCCGCTTGGGGCTGACTCGCCGTGACTCCTTCCGACCTTGCAGCAGGTGTCACGAGGGCCCCGTCCTCAGTGCCCTGGGCCCGGATCTGCCTCTCGGCCCTCGTGCCGGGGGAATCCCACAGCCCCTGCTTAGCGGACTCGGTACGTGCTGCTTTAAAGGAGAGGTGGGCTGAGAGCAGCAGAGCCCTTCTGCGCCTGGCCCGTCTGTGCCCGCCCGCCAGGCTCCCGGGAACCTACCAGCAGCCGCAGACGGGGCTGCAGCCGAGGGCACGGCGGGGCTCAGGGCGTGGGGTGGAGGTGCCCGAGAGTCCTGAGAGGTCACGGTCCAGCTGCAGGGCTGTCCTGGGCCGAGCTCTGCCCCTGGGCGTCGGCGTCCTGCAGGCCACGTGGCTCCAGCCCCACCCTCGGATGGGGGCCTGGACCCTGCTCCCATGGCCCGATCCCTTGTCAGACCGAGGCCCCTGTTCCCGGGGGCCGTGCAGAGGAGGGGGGCCTCCCCGGCGCCGTGGACGGGGCCTCTACTACGGCGTCCGTCTGTGCCGCATCCTTTTGCCCGGCCGTCTGTAAGGACCAGAGAAATGATTTTATTGCCATTTTCCACTTCATACTCCAGAGAATTAAGGGTATTTGTGAGCTTTAATTTTGATTACAGCTGTATTTGGAAAATAAGATAAAAGTGGTTATTTATTTTTTAATAGTAATTTGTTTAGAAATGTAATTGATTTCCAGGTAGTCTGGGATTTTCTAGTTATGCAGTTATTTTTGTTAACTGTTGAAATGGTAATAGAAATTGATTTCTAGCTTAAACCTACTGTGCTCACAGAATATAATCTGAATTATTTTATTCCTTGGAAATTTGTTTAGGCTTATACACTACCTATTGTGAGTTTTGGTAAATATTTGAACATATTGCAAGGGAATGTAAATGCTTGGATTGTTTGTGAACTGTAAGTTAAGATGGTCTACGAGCTTAGTGAATCTGTGGTGCTGGTTATTAGCAGTATGTTCAAGTTGCCCACGTGATGTGCATTTGTCTGCTTTTCTTAGTAATCCTATTTATCTGGGCTCTTCATATTTTGAAGATGTGTCAGCAGCTACCCAGAACCTTCAGGTTGCTTTTCTCGTGTACTCAGCTGTGACGGAGGGCCTCTGTCCACTCTGGCTTTGAAAGGGCCCTCGTTAGCTCTGGCCGTGGCACCGCCCAGGTCCTTCCCTGACCAGGGTCCCTGTCACGCTCGCACTTCCTGTGGTCACGATGTGCTCAGCAGAGCGGTTGGGTGTGGGCACACGCAGGCCATGAGAGCAGGGACCCCTGAGTGGAGAGACAGTGGGTGGGCTCCGCCAGTGGCCGAGGCGGGCATGCAGACCTCCAGCACCAGCGAGACGGGCTCTTGTTGAGACTGAGATGGAGCTGGACCCGGGCAGACGAACCCTCAACTCGAGGGCATCCATTTCTCTGTATACTTAAAAAAAAACCCAAAAAAACAAAAGTGGGGTTTCCCCTCTGCAGATTCATCCTGGGCTGACCAGGATCCGCTGTGGCCACTTTGCAGTCACATTAATCTTCTGAGATTCACGTCACACTGAAAGTGGTGAGGATTCTTGGCCGTTCCTGTTTGCTTCTGTTCCGGCAGCCTATTTCACTCTGAAGCTCCCGCATGGGCGGCCCAGGAGCCGACCCGTCCGCACGTCCAGTGACGCCTGCCCCATCCCAGGTGGTGGCGGCCCAGCCGCCGAGAGCTGATACTGGGGAAAACGAGGTGGGTTGGCCAGGGTCTGACCACTGGGCACCTCAGTAGGCTCCTGAGGGCCGGGGTGTGGCCTCGGTCTTCACCAGAGCCGCTGAGTGGGGTGATGCTCGCCGTGTCCCCTTCCCCGGGAAGACGGGGCTCAAGCGTAGACGTGATTCCCGTTATTTTCCCTCTGCCGTCTTTTTTTTTTTTAAACCATTTTAAAATGATATGATTTGCATTTTTCTTTATACATCAGGCTTGATAATTTTTAACCGCTCATGAGATTATTACCCAGAGTGTATGCTTGCCCTGGGATCCATCGTATTCTTAACAGAAATTTGGGTTTCATATTTTTCTCTCAGATAATCAAATTTGTGATTCCTGATAACACAAATTATTTTAACTGCATTGTATAACATGTGCCTTTCACCCAGGCAAAAGAGTAGGAATTTGGAAGTTTGACTCTTATCAGAACTCCAAATCCTTTTTCTTTTTAATGGTAACTAATTCAGTACCATTTAAAGTATTCTTAACTGATTCCTTAATTCTCTCCAAGTGCTTTATACTTTATACTTAGGCAGATTAAATTTCACATTCCACCTCTGAGCCCATTTGCTTAATCTCTCCCGGTTCAGATAAAACGGGGATAGCCTTTTGTACCTTCCCATCCCTCTCATTTAGCGGTATATTCAAATTTCCGAGTATAAAGGAGGCTCTTCATCATGAATTAAGAAGCATTAGCGCTCTGCTCTCCGGAGCTCTGAGAATGGCGTCTTCTCCCACACTTTGGGGCCCTCTATTTTTAACCCCACTCCTTTCAGTCCCTTTTGTTAGCGGGATGGTCTGACATATGTCCTGACATTTTGTACAATAATTCATTTTATGAAAAGGTCCAAAAATCTCAGAAAATCCTGACAGTTTCTCATTGGTGCTCTCGCTTACATAAACCAATTATTACTTCAACCTAAAAAGGAACAAAATTTTTTTCTGACATGATTGCCTTTGGTAAACCCATGCTGACTCACTCCTATTAAATTGTACTTCTCCAGATGTATCATTAAGCTCATCCATAAGTATCATCTCAAATTTATTTCCTAATATAGATGTTAGATTTACAGCTCTATAATTTTCAGCTTCTCCCTCTTTCTTTTTAACCTTCAGACTAGATTCCTTGTTTTCGAGTCTCCTGCTACTCCACTACTAACAAAAGACTTCCTAAAATAATTAACAGCGAGACCGTTTGATTCTTGAACCTCAGACATCATCCACGGTTAATCTGCTCTCTTCCCTAGCTGCAGGGAGATGTCTTTGTTCCTCCCAAGCCGTCCTACAGACCCTTGCGTCCCCAGTGTCCGAGCAGGCGCCAACAGTTGCGTTTTTGGTAACTGCCCTTTCTTCCTGCTTTTTCTCACTCCCCCTGTGAGGACTGACTGAGAGCCAGCTTGATCCCGCTGCGAGTCAGGGGGGCGTCACGGCGGCTCGGTGTTTTCCCAGCCGCTGTTCAGTCCCAGTTGCCGCCGGTCCCCGGGTTTGTGTGAGTTTAGCAAGACCTTGCCGTGTTCCTCGGCTCAGCCCACACCGAACTCACCGTTTCTCTCTCATTCGCTCATGTACGCAGATGGGCTCTGCGAGCCCTTTCACTGGGGCGCTCTGAAGTGTGTCCCGGCATCAGCCTGAGGATGCTGCTTACTTTCCCTCAGCAGCCGCCAGGGTCTGCCGTCGCGTCTCCCGGGGCCGGTGAGGAACTGGACTGGCCCTGGACGCTGCGCCCTTCTCTCGCAGCTGGCCGGGCTCAGCGCTAGGCCATGGTGCTGGAGAGCTCGGCCCTCACACGCTGCCTCTCGAGCGCCAACCCCCGGGCCATGGCCCCCGCACCATCCCCTCCCGTGGGTGCTGCTCCGGGCCAGGAGGTTTGAGAGTGGGTCATTAACTGAGCGGGCAGCCGAGTCCCGTGCCCATTGCCTTCGTGACTTTCCCGCCCCGTAATCCTCTGTGCACGGGAGCTGCAGGAAACCGGCAGCCGTGGGTTCCTCAGAAGTCGGTTCTCTCAGAGACCGCGTGGTCAGCAAACACGTGTTTGGAAGTAGCGTGGTACGGGCAGCAATGAAACTCCTACTGGGCCACATTTGTACCCTCGCTTCCTCCGCCCAGCCTGGGACCTGGCACACGCTGCCTGGATGGGCACACAGGTGGCCCAGTGGAGGAAGAGCAAATGGATGGTGGAATGAAATGAAATAGTTCTTTAGGGTACTGGTTTTATCACCACTGTGACTGAGTTGGTGACTTTAAAGGAGTCTCTTAACTATTCTATGTCTTTTCTTAATGGCAAAATGAGTAATGCTATTTAGCCTTCCTTTTAGTTATGAGGCTCAAGTTATACAATGCATCTGAAAGAACTTTGAAATTTATAAAAATTTAACAAGACTGAAAAAATTTTTAAGAGAAAAAATTATTTGGTTTGTTATTGCTATTTTCATGCTAAGAAAGTAGGAGGAAAGATCTGGAATGATTATTTGCGTTTATCTCTAGTTGCTGTTAAGAGCAGTATCTCTTCACTGCGTTTGTGCATATGCAATAGTAGTCATGCGTGTGTCAGCGGGCAGACTGAGGACATATTCTCAGTTAGGGCTAGGGCATACCTGAAGGTAACTTCTTCAGAGTATCAGCAGATTACTTAATCTAGTTGATCTATTTCTATTGTTTGTAAGTTACTATACCTTGTGTTTGAAATAAATACACTTTTTTGAATAAAAAACACGAAGAGGAAATATTCTTTTCTACATGTATTTCAGTGTTCTGCAGAATCCCAAGTGGCATTCACAGTGTTTAAAATAGAATGGATGATTGAAATACGTAGTTTGTCGTAACACCTAATGGGATGCACTGAAGGTAGCCAAAAGTCACGTGAATTCTCCGGGTCATTGTCGATGGCCCGTGGGCCTTCAGGCCAGTCGCTCCGCTCCCGGCTTCGTGATCCCAGTTGTGAAGTGCCGCCGCGCCTTCCCCACACGCTGTTTTCCCCCAGTCCCCTTCCTCGTGGCTGTGCGCCTATAACTGGCCCGCAGACCGTCGTGTCCAGACGGACTCACTCTGGGTCCTTCCTTGGCCACTGCAAGGTTACAGAGGCCTGGCCAGCACGATTACCTCATCAGCAGGAAAAATTGTGATCTTATCTGCGCTAACATTTGCAACATTCATGAACTGAATTCTGAAAGTTAAGAGTTTTTTTTAAGGATAAATAAAATTGTGATCTTATCCTCCTTGACAACTTCATTTATCAAAATTTTAAAGGAAAAATTGATGGTGGAGTTATAGTGGGGCAGTGTGATTCTATCAGGTAATTGATGTGGGCCGACTTTCATCGCGACCTTTTAGCACTGTTTAATTCAACATAATTTGAATACTTAAGAAGAGTCTATGCCGCCCCCTCGTATCTGACCCAGCTGCGGATGCTTCCCTCAGGCCACCGGACAGGGGCACGGCCTGGTGAGGTGGCACTCGGCGAGGCCAGGCTGCCCGGCTGGCCATGGGGCGTGAGTCGGGAGTGTTGCCCAGAGACATGCGTGGTGGCGCTCGTGGACACTCCGTCCATCTCAGCTTTCAGTGGGCATAAGCATCTGGTAGCCCGGTGTCCTTGCTTCACATTTCTGATCTGAAAGCTTTTAAGCTTCAGGAAAAGTTCCTGGTGCTGGAGCAGTAGTACCGGGGTGGGTGTCCCTCTTGCATGCGGCTGGCCTGGGTTTGATCCTCCCGGCGTGCTGTATGGTCCCCTGAAGCCCAGTCATGGACAGCCTGGCCTGTGTCTCGCTGTGACTCAGTGGGCTGGCTTCCTCTGGATGGTCCCTCCAGCCTCAGCCTGGCGCTGGTCCGTGTTCCGGCTGTGTTTGCCCGAGTTTCCTGCTGCGGAGGCGGGGCCTGGTCGGTCAGTGCGGTGAGCGAGTCTCCGTGGCTCTGTGGCCATCCTGCTCTTCCCTCCTGATTCATGAGCATCCCAGGGATTATGCAAAGAGCTTCTCTCTCCTGGACCATTTCTCTCTAGTTTTGACACTCCTCAGAGGGTCTTGACTGCAGCCAGGTCTGCGGACTTCTACCGGTTTTCTCTCCCTCTTTCCCGCTTCACTTAATTGGGATTCTTTGTTAAGGGACACGTTAGTTTTCCTCGATGCTTTGTAATTCGGTATCACTGGGATGTTTCTCCGTGTTACGGGCTCTCGCTTTGCTCTTCGGGGACCTGGTTCCCGGGACACCATTCTTGGAGGAGTCGCTGTTTTCTCTTTGGCGCTGCAGTGGCCTCCGCTGGTGGCCCCAGCACCGGTAGTCCCCGATGGTCCCTCCACCCACCTCCTTGCTAGGGTCTGTGCCCGTCACGGGGGTGCTCGGGAGAAAGGCTTCCCCAGCCCACCCGGAAGTGTGTGTGCATGCGGACTGACCCTGCCTCCCCCTGAATGGACAGTTTCTGCTGTGCACGCAGCCCCACCTTCCTTGGGCAGAATGTAGAATTGAGGTGCTGGCGTTCTTCACGATTATTTACTGGCTTACTGGATATGGTACCACAGAGAAGAAAAGCTGGATAGATTGAGCTTCACCCAAACCGCAGGTGTGTGCTTCCAAGGCTGCTTCCCGCCAGGTGGAAGGGAAACTCGTGGGTCGGAAGATCCCGCCCACCTGCACGAGATACTGGCAGCTGGAGCGGGCAGGGTTCTGGCCACTCTGCATTGATAAGGCCAGTAACGGAAATCGAAGGGCAGAAGAACAGGAAGCCCCTGAGGCTGGAGCCTCCCAGGACCCTCTGCCGGGCGTCCACGCCCACCCGTGTCTGGGCACTGCCGCACTCTCCTGGGTCCACTCTGCAGGCCTGGCGTGTGTCTGGCCTGAAGGAGAAATGCCGCAGTCCCAGCAGTGCCGTGACCGTGTCCCCTGCACCCCGTCCCCAGAGCCCCAGCCTGACGTCACTGCCGTCTGCAGTAGCGGGTCGGTCACGCTGTTGCGTATTTGCCACATGAAGTGGCCTGTGGACTATCTTGGCCTTTTTCCCTCCAAGGTCATGAGTTTGGAGAGTTTTTGGTATATGTTTGGTAGAGGAGCTTTGTAACATACATGATTTCTTGAGTGTTTTTTCCCAGACTGTGACTTCGCTATCCCGTCTCCTTTCAACAGAGCAAAATAGTCTCAGTGTCCGTGAAGGCCGTTCTATTAACATCCCTCCTTTATGGTGTGTGTCTCTGATGAGTGTCGGAGACACGTTGCCTAACTCTAGTTACTGAGGTTAACTCCTTCCTATGTTTGCTTCTTGAAGCTTTTATGCTTTTCATTCACTATTTAGATCTATGATATTCTTTGAGACAAAGTTTATTTTAAACAAGATATAGTTTGAGTTCTTTTTTTTTTTTTCATGAATTGTATTTTGGGTGAAACAGTTGTTGACATCACTGTCCATTTTCCACAGAATTGTCGTCCCACTTTGGTGGAAAATCGTTTTTTTATATTTCTTTTCTCTCTGTCACCACAGCATCTTAACATTTTTTAATGCACAGATTTTGTATTATTGGTTTTTCTGAGCCACATGTAGCAGTGCTCAGGGCTTACTGGGGGCTCGGGGGCTCACGGGTTGCCCGGGACTGTCCGGTTTGACCCGAGCAAGGCGAGTGCCCTGCCCGCTGCGCTGTCATTCTGCCCCGCCTCCCCGACACGGATTCTAAAATTTGTCCTTCTGTTCCCGTGATTTAATTACCCACATCTTCCTTTGATTTCACATTTTGTGTCTTTTCAGTGTTCTGTGATAATAATATAAACTCACAAACTCCTTGAGAATCTCTGATTTGTCTAATGACTGGTGTAAGGGAACTTACAGTGCCTGGTTTTTCTTAAGTCAATATTAAAATAAATAAATAAATAAATAAAGAGTCAGATACAAATATTTACATAAAAAATTTACTTCCCGTGATGTTTTTGTTCCTAAATGTCCCTTTTCACTTTTGATATGATTTTCCTCTAGTGGTTTTTTTTTTGTAAGTATAAACAATGCCCACTAATTTTAGGGTTAATAATTAATACAATTTTTTTCATTTTGTTTCAGTCATATTTTTCTTAGCAGCTAAGAAATCTACCTTAAGAAAAATTGACTCCTGCCACCCCACCCTTCCAGCCCCCCCAAAAAAGAGAAAATAAAGAGAGAAAGAAAATAACGATTGTAACAAAGGGGTGGAGAAATAGAAACCTTTGCACACTATTGGTGGGAATGTAAACTAGTGCAGTTGCTATGGAGACAGTGTAATGGTTCCTTAAAAAAAGTTAAATATAGAATTACCATATGATTCAGCGTTTCCATTTCTGGTTATGTACCCAAAAGAATTCAGAGGAGATTTTGAGATGTTTGTACACCCACATTCATAGCAACGTTATTCACAATAGCCCACAAGGCATAAACAACTCAAGTAACCCCTGACAAGTGAATGGGAAAGAACACGGTTAAGTACGAGCGTGCAAAGGAATGCTGTTTGTCCCTCTAAAAGACGTCAGTTCTGACACCTGTCCAGCAGAGGTGACCTTCTTTGTGAAATAGTCACAAAGACACTCATAGGGCGGACCCCGCGTGTTCACCCAGAAGCTGGAGGGGGCCGTCGCAGGGGCAGGTAGGACGGCCCAGGGAGCTGTTCCTTGGTGTGTTGGTGCACGTTCGCCATGTGACACTGCTTACACAGCACCATGGGCGAGTGTGTCTGCTGAACTGGACCCTCAGCACGTCACATTGGTCCATTTCATGGGACTTTGACTACAGGTGAAAATTTTAATTATAGCAAGAGACAGTCACTCTTACTTTCCCTCACCATCCTATGTATGTTCTGATTAGAAAAACGTTCAGTAGGCGTGTCTGTTGGTGACGGGTCAATAAAGGCAGTTGATTGGGCCAGGCAGTAGGAAAGTGGGGAAGGACGGTGGAACCCGTACTAAATCTCTAAAACGAAACAGAACACGAAGACGTCACCAGATGTGTGCTCGTTGGTGTACGGAGCCTGTGAATTTGGGGGGAACCGGGAAGTTCATCTGTTCACAGGAAGACAGGAAGGTGCGAAGTCCTGCAGTCCTTGCTGACATGCTCTGCTTTTCCTGCCGCTAAGGTTCGAACACTTAACACATGCCCGTCAGTGGTGAGAACTCAGTCCCGGGAAAGGAGGCACTGCAGAGTGGAGCAGAGACCCCAACTTGGTAGAAAAATACTTTTCTACCAAGACTGATCTAGAACCTTCTTTAAAAGCTCTGCCCTGACAGGTTTGCTCTTGTCACAGCGATTAGCGCCGCTTGTTGAGGAGCATGTCAGGGTGATTGGCAGAGAGTCATTCTTCTGGTGAAAAGTCGTCATTTTAATGCAGGCTTAAAATAAAAACTCAGCAAAAGAGATTTCCTGTTTATAGAGGAATCGGCCAGGTTCCTTGTGATTAGCATAGATTAGTCACATGGCATTGAAGACAAAATGTTGTCTTTTTTTTAACCGAGCAAGAGTTCTTTGTGGGGGAGCATCGTTCAGAATTTCCTCCATCTTTGTGGTTGGGTTCACTGAGTTAGAATAAGTGTCTGTATTGGTTCTTTCCAGACATTGGCCGGGGTCTGCCTCGGATTCTGTTGGCTGAAAGAGAACCCGTGTCTCACTAATGAGGTCCTTCCTGCATCTTGAGGAAAGGTTTATGTCAGTTAATCTCTTTTAGTGATACATGTCCTGGAATGATTAAATAAGTTAATATTTGTGAAGTACTTAAAATAGTGCCTGACATTTATTAAGTACTCTGTAAGTATTTAATTAATAAAATATCGAAGTTACATCGCTCTCTGTCTTGTGGGCTCCGTAGAGGCTGCCCGGTGGCCTGCGTGGGGGTTCCTGGTCCTGCTCTGCGCTGACGCAGGCGTGACTCTCCTCTCCGGGGGTCTCAGACACAAACAGGACGCAGGTAATGATGGGCCAAGGGCTTTAAAGATTTCGTGAGTAGGACATAACGGACACGAACTGTCCAGGTTGTTCTCTCCGGTTGGCGTGATGTTCGGTAACGCTATGGTTGGTTTCTCTGAAGGATTTCTGCTTCTGTAAAACTCTCCAATCTCATCACCTTTCCCCTCTCTGGGCAGCCCGTATCATACTTCAGCCTTCCTGTGTCAGTAATGGAATACGTGTTGAGTGTATTGACGTTTCTGCACGGTGTCAGGGTCTGCACTGAACTCTGGTGCTTTTTGTTGTTTTACAAATCAGCGTCCATGGGTTGGCTTTGTAGATGGCCTCGACATTCCCTTAAGTCAGGCCAGGCCGAGAGCAGCCAGGCGGACTCCCTGGCTGCATATTTAACGGCAGTGCCATTTGAAGACTGGTCAGCACTCACGCTGCGAAAGTGAGTGTTGGACTCAGTGCCGGCCGAGGGGATGGCGAGGTGGTGGGACGGTGCGACTCGAGCGTAAGCAGAGACAATCAGTCTGAAGTGGAGGAGGGAAGCTGGAGATCTCGTGATTTGTAGGAACGGGGTACCAGGAGGCGAGGAGGGGAGTCAGCAGCGGGAGTACTGCGCAGAGAGAAGGAAGTTCGCCAGGGAAAGTGCAGGAGAAGCCGAGTGCCTCGAGGTGGGCCGGCAGCCCTTGCACGGGGCACACAGCCCTGCGGGGTCCCTTTGTTTTACTTTAATGCTGCTCTAATTTATCTTCTTTGTCCATATTTCTGCCCTTTTCCCCCTGCATGTAATGAAAAATAAATTGTGATGTATGCTTTTAGATCATGAATCTTTTACCAGTCAAAGAAGTAATTTTGGTTTTAGATGTAATTCTCCTGTAGCACTTATATTTTCTTTTATCACCCACATTTTCTCTATCTGTATCTAAGAAAATGTGTTAGACATTTTTAAGATGTTTTATGTTCCGTTCGAACATATCAAGTTTTTAAATGTCTTTTTTACATTGTAAAAGACATTTGAAATCTGAGGCTATATATTTTTATTATTTATATCGGGATCATTTTGGGTGTGTTCATCTTCTAGGCATTAAGATGTCAAGGTATTCACCTATTCCATTAATATGTATAATCATTTTCACTTAACAGATAAGAAACAACAATTTATCATCATAATACAGATCACAGTGAACGCGCTGGCACAAAGGTCTGAGGCAGACCTGGGGTGGGACGTGTTCGTTCACGCAGACACCACCTCGCTGGCTGTGTTTGTCCAGCCGCTCTCCCCTGGGGAGCGTTTTTGTTGTTCTCAGAGTCCCCCTAATTGCGTCCTAGGACTGCGCCCTTCACAAGGGTGAGCGGGAGACCCCGCCCCAGGGAGCTTGCTGCCACCGAGGGAAGTTCCAGGCACTCCTGTCTGTGTACACTCCCTCGGCTCAGGCCCGGCCCGGAGAGCTGGAAGGGGGACCGCCATTCCCGGGTGCCACACCTCTCCCGAGACGTGTTTCCCTCTGACTGGTGGCCAGTGTTGCACCCTGTCCCTGAAAATAGCTGTTGTTTTGGCCAACATTGCTGATGGGGTTTGAGATTCGTAGTATAAGGTAGAACACATTATAGATGTCCCGAGGGGTTAAAAATTGATCTGGTTTGAAAATTTGTAACTGTTCTGTGTTGAGACCAAATTTAGGACACACACACACACACACACACACACACACACACACTCTTTCACACATGTACACTCACACACAGTCTTTCACACCCACATACACACACACATGTACACACACTCCATGTACAAACACACACACACGCTCGTGCCCTGGCTTGGGCCTTGCGTTAGCCGTTCTCACTAACCGTGTGCAGATACCGTGTCCGGTCCAAGCACAGGCCCATTCGCCACCTGCCACCAAAGGCTGCAGAGAGGAAGCCAGTGCCCGTTCCTGCCTTGGGGCTCTCGGGCGGGCACACAGGAACGCGCGTGTCGCCAAGCATCTCCTCAGTCTGTCAGTAACCGGAAGGTCCTGGCAGGGCCGTGGCTGCCAGTCGTTTTCCCCTGTGGGAACGGCGCTCCCCGGGGGTCGGCTGCTTTCCATAGGAGCCCCCGTCCCCCCGCTCCCTCGTCTCCTGGGCAGGGGTGCCCGTGTGCGGCCAGCCTGGCAGGACAGGGCAGTGTGAAGCAGCCGTTCGCCTTGGCCTCACCGTGCTGCCTCGGGGTAGCCCCGGGTAAGGCCTAACGGGTGTGAGTCTGTGGTGGCCAGGCCGCCCTCTGTCCCGACCCCCCTCCTGAGTGGCTTTCCTCGTTGTTGGGGGTTGCTGGGTGTGGGAAGTAGCTCAGCCTTTGTCAGCTGGTGTGTATGTTGTCTCCCGTTCAGTAGGTGACATGGCAATTATTTCTTCACACTGCAAAAACTCTATAGTTGGGGGCAGAGTGACCATCCAGAGGGGAGGTCATTTGCCTTGCAAGCACCTGACCCTGGGAGCCCCCTCTGGCTTCCCGAGCACCAGCAGGGGTGATCCCTAAGTGCACAGCCAGGAATAAACCTGAGCACAGTAGGGCAGGCCCCTAAACAAACAAAGAGCTTTGTAATTGGAGGTAATCTCGTCTGTTTCTCAGTTTGGGTTTTTTTTTTTTTTTTTGCCTTTATTGACTCACTGTCGATGTCTCTGAAGCCATTATCCTCGAGTACTCCACCTATGTTTTCTTCAATGCATGTTATAGATTCACAGCTAACATCTAAATCTTCCATCATTTTCAGTTAACTTTTGTGCATGCTGCAACATAGGGTTCGATTTAATTATTTTTGAGGGGTGGTGGTAGTGGTATCCAGGTGTTACTCCTGGCTCTGTGCTCAGGGGGCGTTCCTGCTGCTCATATGCGTTGCTAGAGATCTCACAGAGTGCACAGCAAATTCCTGATCCTTACACGCTCTCTCCGGCCCTTTGTCATAAGTAGGATTCAAATTCTATTTCACATGTCTGAGTGTCTGCTTTTATCCCAATGCCACTGTTTTTATTAACATCATGCTGTTATTTTATGCCAGATCATTGTCCTATATGTGATCCCTGGATTAAATGTCACTGTTCTGAAAGTCTTCTCTTAGGGTTTGATCACAGAGGCAGAATAATTTGAGTGATATAGAATACGTGATTTATTATAGAGAGTGGGCCTCTTCTAGTTGTGGGAGTCAAAACCTTAAACATGACCCTGTGGGATGAATTCAGCATCACGCATGAAAATTCACCTTAAATCCAGAAATTTTAGAGATGTTTCCCAAATCTTATGGTATCATATATTGGATTTTCTTGGCCAGATACACTATCTTTTGATAAATCTGGAAGACGGTAAATTACGCTAAAGACTAACTTATGAAATTTTGATTCTAAAAGCTTAAGAAGGCAACTGGATTTGAATTAGTCTTTAAAATTTTACAGAGGGTGCCCTGCTCTGAAATACAGACCATGGAGAAGTGTATTTAATGAGGATTCTGTCCCTGGAGCTGCTTGGGTCCGAGGCCCAGGGCACGCTCACACTCTGCCGTGTTGCGTGTGTTGTGTTGTGTTGTGTTGGGTGTGTTGATGTTCCGTTATGTGATTCCCCGCACAGTGCCTCCGAGAATTTCCAGTTCACAGGTAGCCTCTCCTCTCAGCCCCTGCCTCCCCCTTCTGCTCCTGCAGTTTCCTCATTTGCTTATGAATGAGCCACGACAACTCAGAGCTCTTCCTTGTCTCCTTTGGCCTCTCTGAGAATCTTTGACCTCATGATGCATTTATTTATGTCCATGCAGTGCGCATCATTTTTCCAATGTGTCTTTCTGTAGACAAGGTGATTTCATCCGAGCATAATGCTTTTAGCACAAAAAGGTTACCTCTGTTGAGGAGTATGTATTTTGGGCCACAATCCTGGTCTAGTTGGTTTTTATCATATGCTAATTAAAATCTAAACTTGAGACTTCTTTTCCCGGCTGTCTTTGGGTGGATTTCCAGGTACTATTTATTAGAGGGAATTTTCCACTTACTCCTGACTCTGGCTGTGATATTAACCTTTGGTAATTAAGACGCTCTGTCTCTTTGACACATAGTATGCCCTTTTAGTTCCTAATTTTTTTTTTACCTCCAACCATTTTTTTTCTTTTTTTAAATTTTATCCATTTACTTCTGTACTACTTCGTCGGTACCTTTCAAATGCTAAATGCTTTCCCATTTATCCTTAGTAACCAGGCTGAATTTTTCTGTCCTTTTTAATATTTCGGTTTTATTGGATGAATGTAGATTGCACCTTCTCTAACTGTGTCTTAAATAATTGCCACTTAAGGGAATTAAGAACTTCAAGGAAAGGAAAATGCTGACCGGTGGACGAAGCCGAGGGGGCAAACGTTCCCACTGGGTCCAATTTCCTAAGAAGGACCATCAGGATAGTGACTGGGCCAGAAATTATGGTTGGAATGACCTCTAGGAAATGATCCGTTCATCGCGGGCCCGCTTGTGTTTGCAGCAGGCCACGTCACGGGAGCTGGGCCTCCCCAGAGCCGGCAGACCGGCCTTGGTCCTCGGCCAGGCTGCAACACGCCAGGAGAGAAGACGCTCCCGGACGCCCAGAGGCCCTGCTCCTCGGGACCTCTGTCCCTTTCTCTGAACACATGTGGACACACGTGCCCTATTTCCTCCAAGTGCCGCATCCCACATTTTTCTCACGTCCCTCTTTATTCTGCAGTCAGACACTTCGGATACTTGGCAGTGATGATACTGAAAACTTAGAAGCCAAGCCAAAGAAAACTATTCTCCTGTATTTTTGTCCGAGTTTTACATGTGGACAGATAATCACTTTGATGTTTTCTCTTTAAAAGCAAAATATTAGGTAACACTAGATTCGTTTTGATCTATAATGACCATCAGTAGCTCAGTACGCTGACATCCAAAGGCCAGTGTAGAACTCTTTTAGAAACTATTGTGTTTCAGATCTTATGTATCAACCTCTTGTATTTGATAAATGAATTATGAAGGAGAAATGCAAGAAGTAGGTGTCAAATAATAAGAAGGCATTATGTCTTTTTTCTAAAAGTATTCACATGAATTATGTTTTTCTTTCAAATTCCTAGTCAAGCGATGATGGAGACAAACTTCATAATATTTATATAACCTAAAGGTTACGTTAAATATGAAACCTAAAAAAGACCTGGGAAGGGGGAAATTAAGCCAAGTTTCACAATCAATTATGAGAATATTTATAACGCATAGGACAGATACAGGATTAGCATAATTAGTATTCCTACAAAAGGTCGCTATTCCTGATTTATGGAAACCTTCAGATTAGGTATTTGAAAAAATGAATCTGAATAGGCATTTGAAAATTCAGATTACTGGTGAGTGTATGCAGGCGTTTAACCTCATTAGTTGCCCACACATCAGAATGGTAAGATGCCACTTCACATCCATTGGCAGGAACGGAGAAGGTTGAGACAAACCAGTCAGGGGAAGGCACGCTGGGAAATTGGAAATGTCAGATGTTACAGTGAGAGATTTAGCTGTTGAAACTGGATTGGAAAGCAGGCCAGACCTTTAAAGTTCTAAATATCCTCTGACTCAGCAATTCTGCTATTAATCATCAATCTTAAGGAATAAATCCAGGGGTATCTGAGGATACTTGGTGATTTATTGGACAGCCGAGAACCGGGAGCCTGTTGACACCCCGAGGAGCACTGTTTATGCAGAGACGCGTTGGTGCCTGTTCCCGTGCCGGGGTGTCGGGCCTGACCCCGGGATGCGGTGAGCAGTATGCCGGTGTGGCAGCTGTCTACAGAAGAGAGAGACGTGGAAGGCCCGAGTGCAGAGTTTCAGAGTCGTAAAGAATAACGCAGATGCTGTTGGTCGTCACGGAGCTAAGGCTGGACAGTCTCTGGGAACTGCGTGTTTTTTCTTGGCATCGTTGTATTGCAGTGACTTTTTCTTTTCATGACGGACTCTTAGTCTCGCATTTTAGAGCTTCTAAATCAACGTTGGAATATCAAGGATGCCCCCCGGGTGTGTTTAGAGCAGGCTCTTGTTTAGAAAATGGGATCTCCAGAATTCCACCTTTATCTGTAATTTTCTACAGTAGTCGCGCTTTGGTCATCAGGGTGGGGGGTGAGAGAGAGGACAGCAGGGAGGCCTTGCCCGCACGCCTGACCCGGGCTCCGTCCCGGGCACCACACGTGGTTCCCCCGAGCCGCCAGGAGTGGTCCCTGCCCCGACTCTGAGCGCAGGAACCCGGAAGGAAGACAGTGGCTTGGAAACCACTGGGAACCTGAAGATCACGCAGCAGGAAGTCGCTGCCTTCTCCCGGCCACGCCGAATGCCAGGGCGGTGTTCTGAATTACTGACCTTGCCCGTGCACGAGCTGGACAGGGGACCCGTGTGTGGACAGGTGCGGGTCAGCCTGTTACACGGCCAGGCCCGGGGCGTGTTCACCAGTGCAGTCCTCTGCACGCCCTCAAGATCCGGGGTCTTTGCGGAAGCGTTTCTCCGAGTCGGGACCCAGCAGGCCCGGCCTGCCTTGAGGGCTAGTCCCCGCCCCGAGGGCAGCGTGGGAGACCGGCCCAGCCTTCGGGGTGGGAAGGTGCCGAGGGCGGGGAGGGAGGAGCAGCTCCAGCCCTGGGAAGGGGGGCTCCTGCCGCACCGTCGTGTGTGCAGGCGCTGGCTTCCCTTTCCCGGACAGTGAGCCCGCGGGGGGAGGGGCAGGCGCGAGCCCAGCTGCTGCTCATCCGCTGCAGAGCACTGTTTGCAGAGCTGCTGGGCCAGGATCCTCCCCACAAGGGGCCGTAGATGGACGGCCCTTGTGTGCTGTGTGCTCTGAATTGCTCTTGTCCTGTCTGCACGCGGGAGGAGGGGCGCGGCAGCCCTGCCCGCCCAGGAAGCGCCTCTCACTGCGGGTGCAGGAGCCGAGCCCCTGCCCTCCCGGGAGGCGGCCGGCCCAGAGCTGTCTCGGCCTCGGGAGCTCGCCGTGTCGGGGGCGGCCGTGAAGCTCGGGGGCTCAGGGTTTTCTGTGTATTTTTTTTCTTGCTTTGGGGGCTGCACCGCATGGTGCTCAAGGAGGGCTGCCGGCTCTGCCTGGAGGGTCGCCCCTGGGGGTCCTCGGGGCGCCCTCGGGGGTGCTGCAGGCCAGCGTCCTCCCCCTGCACTGTGGCTCCGGCCCTCCAGTGGGCTTTCTGCCTTAGCGAGCGCTTGGAGAACAGAGACGCCAGACAGGCCCTGGGCCCCCTCGGGCAGGGGGTTGGTGGACAGGAAGCCCGAAGCCTTCCCCGTGCTGCAAAGCCCCCCACCCCACCCCACCAGGGCATGTCTGCGAAGGCTCCTTCCCCCCAGTCTCCTGGGGCTGCCTGCCTCTTCCTTGCTGGCCCACCCATCTCTGGGGCGAGACCCGGACTTCCTGATATTCATCGGGGTTCCGTGATTTTCTCCTTCGTGCCTTCACAGCCCACCCCTCTCTCTGCAGCGAACTAGCATTAGATCTTGTCGCCCGGACTCTGCTGTTTGTTGGCACAGTTCGCAGTCACCCAGCCCATTAGCACTCGGCAGACACACAACTCATCAGTTACTCCCACCAAAAAGTGTATTTTAAAGTGTACAGCCAAAATCAGACACTCACGAGTTTGTGTGTTTTTTATCAAAAACCCGACAGCTCTTCTGTCGTGGTTCTGGCAGTCTGTGGAGGATGACGGTCTCCGCTGTGACCACTGGCTCCGAGACAGTTCAGATGGGGCTGTTGGGGACGGGAGGGCCACAGCTGGTGGTGCCCAGGGGCTGCTCCTGGCTCAGTGCTCAGTGGGACCGCGGGATGTGGGGTGGGGCCCGGGCACCCCACACACGGCCCTCTCCCGTCTCCCCAGCCGTGTCTTGCTGACGCCTGGCTGCAGGTTGAGGTGTTTGTCCGAGTCACTCCCCTGCTGGGCCTCTGAGGACAGGCGTGATTGGAGACCCGAGGGCAGGGGTGCATGTCGGGGGCTGACGCCGGCGTGAGAGCAGACCCCCGTGTCGGGGTGCATGTTGGGGGCCCAGGCGCTCCCTGTTGGCCAGCTCAGGCTGCAGTGCGAGGCCTGAGGGAGGCTGCGCGGCGGCTGGAACAGTGCTTCCCCGCGGGCCGTTCCTCCTCTGGCTCCCCAGACCTCCCTCCCTGGCTCGGGGTCCCTGCGGAGGCCAGGCGGGGTGGCCCTCTGCTCCCTTGCAGACCTGCAGGTGCCTTCTGGAGCGTGTCGGGCAGAAGTGCAGCCGAGCTCGTGGGGGTGCTGACGCCCTCCCCCCGCCTGTGTCTGCAAGTGCGAAGGGGCGTCTTCCGCCCCATGACGGGACACAGAAGGGGTCCGAGAGCCACACAGCACGTGGCCCCAGATTGGGGGTGCGTCACTGGGTCTGGGGTGGCCCCGCTCCCCGGGGACGCCGCTCGCTGTGCAGGAAAGGGAATCTGTTGATGATTATGTTTTAATAAAATTAACCTGCGTCGCTCTCTAGACTTGTTACGGCCTCAGCTGAGAAACCCGCTTCATCACTGGCTGATCCGCTACATGACGGCGATTGATGACGCGTCCGCACAGCAAGTGCCAGGAAAGGTTAATATTTATTGATTTTCATGGTGCTGCAACCCATGTAGTTTTGCCATCAAAGATGTATGGCCGCCCATGCCGGGGTCCGGAAGCTGCAGAAGGCACACTGGGTTTCTTTATAACCCGTGCCGGCGTTCGAGAGTTTTAAAATGACGGATATTTAACAGAATGCTCTGAATATTAGCTGCCTTGAACCCCCGGCTTGAGTTTAATATTTTAACATGAAACATATGAGCACTTAAAACCTAAAAATTAATCCTTGCTTTGCAAATAGCAATCACACTTTGCCTTTTCTCCCACTTAACTAGCTGCTATTGATCGAGAAGATACCCAAGCAAGCGATAGCTGGAATTAGGGCAGTCATGGGCCCGCCGTAGCCAAGCAGGCTGTAATTACCCGGAGAAGAGGGAAGCCTGTGTTTAGTTCCCCAGGAGCTTCAGAGGAGCAGTTGGAGTGCCACCGCAGCCCCCGGTCTCCGCCGAGCGGCGTCTCGGCACGGCTCCCGGCCGCGGCTCCCTCGGCCGCGCCTGGCGTTATCTCCCGGGTTCCCGGCCTCCGGCAGGCTTGTGTGGCCTGGACAGCGGGCAGCACCGGCCTGTCCCGGCCTTGGGGGGCGTTTAGGATTCCCAGTGTGGGGGTGGCTGCAGGAGGACTCAGACCCCCTGTGCGTTCTCTCCCGCCCGCGCCGCACTGGCGGCCGTCCCCGTGTGGCCGTCTGCACTGTGACTCCGCCGAAGCTCTCCACCCCTGTGGTGATTATTTTGATCTTGCACCTGAAGTGGATTTCTGCGAAAGACTGTAAGGGGAAAGCTGAGCGCTGGCACAGGTCCGTGGGGTCACTGTCGCTGGTGCCTGTCCATCTGGGCCTCACCCACGGGTGCTGCTCGGCCCCCGCCCGAGCAGCTAGCCCCTTTGTTGTGCTCACTTAGAGGGATGCATTTTGGTGCTTGAAGAGGAAGTGTCCGTGGCCTCGGAATTCACTCCTGACTACACTGATACTTCTGTTCTGAAATTCGTCAATACAAAAATACCTGGTGGGGATTCCCTAATCGGGTCCTAGACACTGGTCACAGTATGAAGAGGCTTCACTGCTCTGTAACATTGTCCGAGGGGCCAGGGAGACGGCCCGCAGGTGAGGTGCTTGCCTTGCACACGGCCAACCGGGGCCACCCCTGTGTGCCAGGACTGATCTCTCAGGAGTAAGGCCCGAGCGCTGCCGAGTATGGTCCCCAAACAAACAAAAATACTCTAGTGTTGTGGGAATATTCTCCGGAAACGCCAGTTGCAAGTGAATCTAAGTCTCTAGTAGATTGGATTTCTTGGTTTGGGGTAATTCTGGCGTTCATGGGCTTTTTCATTTTCCTGTTTTCCCCGGTGCCCGGGCCAGTCTCACGCTGGTGGCAGCGTCATTTGGTCTTCCTCAGGCAGCCCGCCCTTCCCAGCGGGCCTGCCTGCAGAGGGGCCACCTGGCGCTCTGCTGCCCGGCTGCCACCCGGTGACCGCTGAGTGACAGGCGCCACCAGCCCCGCTTCTCCACGGTTAAACCCTCTGCCATCAACCCTCACTGCTGCCCCCGCATCGTCACCCCCAAACAGCCGTCCCCCTGGTCTGAGCCGCAGTGGGGACGCCGAGTCGGGAAGACTGTTAATTACCTTAAAGACGTGTACTCAAGCTGCGTGCACTAGGAGGAGGCAACAGGGAAGCCGGGAAACACAATTTCCATAATTGGGGGAGGAAACGGGGAGAGGAAGAAGAAACGTTCAAGAATGCTCGCTCCAGATGAGAGAATGAATTTTAAGTTCTGTGAACGCCTGTGTGAAAGAATGGAATTTTCAGACTTCCCAACGTTTAGAAGTAGAGAGGTGATGAGATTCTCGTAACAGTGCATTCATTCTCTCCGCTTGCCCAGGGAAAAATATTTTAACTGCTCCTTTGACTCTCTGTTGGACGTGTTTTATTTGGTCTTTCAGTAATCAGACTCACCCTTTTACACAGTGTAGTTTCTTCCGAGATTTGTCAGAAGTTGTGAACCGTCAAGGAGGACATATTTAACCCATTTAACAGGTTGATTTGCTTATTTACATCATATCTATTGTGGTTCTAAATAAAACATTCTAACCATTGTATCTGAAAAACATTACTGCATACTCCATAGCAATTTATGTGCTTCTCATTTTCTTTTCCTTTTTTTTTTTTTGAATTAGACTGAACATGAGTTTTGTGATTTGATTTGATTTAGAGTTGTAATAAAAATTGAGTACAAAATATTGGGCATAAACGTGGCAGATAAGAACATCCTAAACTAAAACTAGAGATAGCAAATACTCCGGGAGGTGGTGACTGAGTCCACGTGAGCGTGTGGACTGACGCTGAGCACGGGGGCTGCGCCCGTGAGCGTGTGGCTTCCCAGCACATCCCTCTCTGGGCGAGTCTGCCACGGAGTGAGAGGTTTGCTGCTCCTCTCTCTCAGCTCACTCTCCTGCCGCGGAGTGTTAGTGCGTTGGTGCTTACAGGCTGGCTGCGACTGTGTTAGTGCGTTGGTGCTTACAGGCTGGCTGCGACTGGCCGTGCCAGGCGCCCCCGGGAGCCCCCGGTGCCCACCCCCTTAGCGGCAGGCCCGGGAGCCGAGGCCAGCCAGCCTGAGGCTTCCCCGGCGGCCCTTTGCTTTCTTTCCCCCTGGCGGCTGGCGGTGCCGTGTTAGCTGGAATTCCTGCTGGTTTCGCGTGGGCTGGGAGCTGGCAGGACTGTGGAGCCGAAGGCCGTGTTTCCACGCCGGCGTGGGCTGAGCTCTTCCTGAATTGCCACTTGTTTGGGAGTGTCAGACCGTTTGGGGTAGGCTGGGCTTGGCGGGTCCATGAAGCCCCCAAGGGTGTGCAACGCACCACTGGGTTCAAGGGACCAGTCTGAGAGGCGCAGCTGGCCTGGAGGGGACGGCAAGTGCCCGGCACCCCGTACGAGACCCTCCCACGCCCGCCCGCCCGGCCAGCTCGGGGCCGGGCCCTGCCCCCAGAGTCGCTTCTAGGAACGCCACGTCCGGGGAACCCACCACCGGCAGGAGAGCGGCCTGGCCTCAGGCCGTCGCTGCAGGACACCTGGGCAGCCCGAGGGGGGCCACCGTGCCCAGCGCGGGAGGGACAGCTACTGCCGTCCTCACTGCCCACTGCCCCTGCCCTTGTGTCCGGGTCCGAGCCGTGGGAAGATAAATAAATCCCGTGGGCCCAGAACCGCTTCTGTCTCTGCTTCTAGAACAGCACCTGCAGAGTGCCCGGGCCCCAGCAGCCCCGGGCTCATTCCTGGACGGCAGGTGCCGGCTCTACCCTCCCCTCCCCTCCCCTCTCCTCCCCTTCCCTCCCTCAGGCAGGACTTCATATCCCTCCCTCCACTGCCCCTTTGAAGTTGCTCAGCGTCTGTTCTAAGTTCCCGTTTAGTTAAACCTTGAATTTCCAACAATGCTAAATTAAGTCATCACTCTGGCATGCCCTTCTGAAATCAATCATGTGCTCACGGTTCAGTTCCTAGAAAGTGCCTCTCATCAGGCCAGGTGTTCTCACGGGCCAAGGACGGCCCAGGCTGCCCTCTGGGGGCAGGGGAGGATCTGCGGCCCAGGGGAACTACACCTGGACCTGGAACCCCCTCGGACCGTAAACCTGCTTACGAGCAGGAGGAAAGAGCCCAGGGTGCGGGCTCACAGGAGAACAGACTCCAGCCCGCCGAGCACGTAGCCTCAGAGCTGAAGGGGAGGGGAGAGGAGGGCAGTGGCTCCTGGCCGCACGTGGGAAGGAGAAGGACGGAGACGCGCAGGTGGCCAGCCGACAGGGGAGGGGGGAGTGGCCGAAGCCGCTGACCAGTGTGGACAGACAGCGAAAGGACTGAGAGCAGAGATGGAATTGCATGCCGGCGGGAAGCAGGGGCTTGGGAAGGCGCCCTGAGGTCCCCTGCCGTTGGCGACGGAGACCCTCCTCAGAGGAACACTCTCCGAGCCCTGGGCAACTTCTGGGCAGCAAGAGCCGACCGGGAACGGTCTGCCCGGGCCGGTGGGCCCGCCTGCTGCTCGCCCAGCTGGACTCAGCGGCCGAGTGGCCCGTTCTCCCGGGTGACGGCACATGGCCTGCGGGGACTCGGGGAAGGCGGGTCTCTGGAGAATGCCGTCCACTCCGCAGGGTCTGTGGCCTCGGGCTGATGCCCCTGGGGTGGGCAGGTGGAGAATACGCCTGGACTCTGGTCTCGCTTGCTCACAGGGCATTTGGGGGTCTGCGCGCACAGCGGCTGCGCCCTGCACGCCGCCTGGGGAAGGTGGGCGCCGCGCAGTCCTGCAGAGACCCAGCAGTCGGGCACCGCCAGGCCCAGCCCTTGGGGAAGTCGAGGGAGATGGGTGCTGACGACAAGATGGCCACCGAGAGGTGCCGCTGGCCCCGGGCTCCTGCCTCCTGCCGCCCCGGGAGGGTGATGGGTCTGCAGGGGAGCCCTCGGCCCCTCCCGGCCCTGCAGGCATGCACAGGCGCCCCGGGGCTTCCCTCGCGGGAAGGGAAGGGGCACCCCTGCCCCGGCTGGCGCTTCCGGGGCCTCCCGGCCGTCCTGGGCCCAGGGCCACTTCCCGCGGCCCCTCGTCCTCCTGGCAGCGTGGGGGGGGTGGGCAGCGCCCGACTGGCTTCTCTCTGCGCCCAGGGCTGTCTCCCATTTCCCCGCTAATGGGAATAAACTGGGCGCGCGGGCCTTGCGCTCTCTCACCCGACTCTCCGGGGCTTTCCCACTTCCAACAGGATAGAGTTTTTAATGAGGCTTCTGGAAGCTTTAGAAACTTCTTTAATGATTTTGTTTTGACCTTTTGCTGCTGCCTTCCCTGGGAGAGAATTGATCGTCTACACCGAGAGCTCGCCACCATGATTTTATTATTTCCACACGCCCCGCGCCCCGCCCCCGTTCCTTGGCTTGGACCCTGGTGGGAGTCACCAGCTCGGCCCTGCCCGACAGCGGGTGGGGGCGGCCGAGGGCGGCTCTGGGGCTCTGCAGCCTCCCGCCTCGCCCAGCCCCGAGGGGACCCCCCTCGGCCTCGGTACCCGGCACAGCGGAGCAGCGGGAGCAGGGAGCAGGCCGGCACCAGCGGCCTCCAGGCTGCATGGGGACCCGGGAAAGTGGCCGCGTCCGGCTGGCGGCGCGTCCCCAGCCCAGCCCCGCCTTCCTCGCTCGAGCCGGGTTGTTTTGATGTCTCCTTGATCGTTGTCTTCCGTTCCCTGTAATTACCGAGCTCCCAGGGAAACCTGGAACTCGGCATTTTATTTGAATATATAGTTTTCTTTTTTTTTTTTTTTATTTACTTGGTTCCGAAGCTTCCTGTTTGCAGACTGACTTCATGGGTGTTAACCGTCTCCAGATTACGCGGAAGCATTCACCTCGGCATTAAGTTTGATTCATTTCCCTGCTGTGTTTTTCCTTACAGTTACGAATTCGCAGAAATAAGCCCATTTGCTAAATGAAAATAATTGCTCGGAGTGTTGGATTTTGCAGTTTGAATAGAAATAGCGGGGCCGGCAGGGGAGTCGGGCGGCCGAGCAGAGTGGCTGAGGGGATCCTCGTTCACTGGAGCCCGCGGAAGCACAGCAAGTTAGCGACTGAGACGCCCCGGCGAACGGGCTCTCCTACAGCTCCAAGGCGCCGCGGCTACGGGAGTTTCCAGATTCTTCTCCAGTGCTGAGTGTCAGGAAGACTTGGAGCCGCAGGGATCGGGCCAGGCAGGGCGGTGGCAGGTCTCCAGGGGCAAAAGGCAGTTTCCTCAGTGCTCGGGGCTCTTCGTCTGGCTAAGACGCACTTGGCAGGAGCGGCCACTGGGTCTGCCATCCCTCACCCCGCCGCCCCTTTGCTCTGACCACAGCCCCAGAGTGCTCAGGGGCGCGAGGGGTGAGGCAGGAGCCGGCCTGTGCGATGCCTCCTGAAGCAGCCGCTTCAGCACGCTGGAGACAGTGCCCAGCCTCAGGGGAAAGAGGGGGAGAAGCGAAGAGCAGTAAATAGCGACCATGGGGCTTGGCCCGGCCCGAGAGGCAGGAGGAGAAGCTACACCGGGGCTGAGAGGGCCTTCATGTACCGCACAGGGGAGCCCAGCACGCTGCAAGGCCTCTCTTATTCGGGCGCCATTGCTGGGTTACAGGTGCACACAGCCAAGCTGGAGAAGTTTCAGGCGGGGATGGAGAGCGTAGCCGTCGCTCCCAAAGTGTTGGGAAGAGATGGCTTCCGAGCTGAGATCTGGAAGAGAAAACGTGTCATAAGGACAGCCTCTGGGGTGCCCAGGGCAAGAGCGAACCCCTCGGGTGTGGGGTGGTGTGGGCAGGCTGGCTGGAGTGCAGTGCTGTGGCAGTGTGAGTGTGAGACGTGGCATGCCTGGTGTGGTGTGAGGTAGTGTGATGGGAGGTGCTGTGAGTGGGATGAAGTATGTGAGGTGGTGTGAGGGAGTGTGACTGGTGTGGTGTGAGGTGGTGTGATGATGTGAGGTGGAATGACTGGGATGAGGTGTGGGTGAGGTGGTGGAGGTAGTGTGATGGTGTGAGTAGTGTGATGGTGGAGGTAGTGTGACGGTGTAAGGTAGTGTGACAGGGTGAGGTAGTGTGACGGGATGAGGTAGTGTGATGGTGGAGGTAGTGTGATGGTGTGAGGTAGTGTGACAGGGTGAGGTAGTGTGATGGGGTGAGATAGTGTGACGGGGTGAGGTAGTGTGATGGTGGAGGTAGTGTGATGGGGTGAGGTAGTGTGACGGTGTAAGGTAGTGTGACGGGGTGAGATGCTGTGACTGGGATGAGGTGCAGGGAGGTGGTGTGAGGTGGTGTGATGTGTGAAGAAGGGCCTGCTGGGGTGAGGAGAGCTGATGGTGAGAGGCTGAATGGCGTACTTTAATCCTGGGGGGTGGAGTTCCTTTGGGGCCGGGGCAGAAGGCAACCCGAAGTGAGTGGAGAAATGTAGAGCGCACGGCGAAGCAGAGGGGGCGGGGGTACACTGGGAGGGAGCCCTGGGGGGGTGTACGCTGGGAGGGAGCATGGGGGGTGTACGCTGAGAGGGGGCCCTGGGGGGTGTACACTAGGAGGGAGCCCTGGGGGGGTGTACGCTGGGAGGGAGCATGGGGGGGTGTACGCTGGGAGGGGGCCCTGGGGGGGTGTACGCTGGGAGGGGGCCCTGGGGGGGTGTACGCTGGGAGGGAGCATGGGGGGGTGTATGCTGAGAGGGGGCCCTGGGGGGTGTACACTAGGAGGGAGCCCTGGGGGGGTGTACGCTGGGAGGGAGCATGGGGGGGTGTACGCTGGGAGGGAGCCCTGGGGGTTGTACGCTGGGAGGGGGCCCTGGGGGGGTGTACGCTGGGAGGGAGCATGGGGGGGTGTACGCTGGGAGGGGGCCCTGGGGGGGTGTACGCTGGGAGGGAGCATGGGGGGGTGTACGCTGGGAGGGAGCCCTGGGGGGGGTGTACGCTGGGAGGGGGCCCTGGGGGGGTGTACGCTGGGAGGGAGCCCTGGGGGGTGTACACTAGGAGGGAGCCCTGGGGGGGTGTACGCTGGGAGGGAGCACTGGGGGGTGTACGCTGGGAGGGGGCCCTGGGGGGGTGTACGCTGGGAGGGAGCCCTGGGGGGTGTACACTAGGAGGGAGCCCTGGGGGGGTGTACGCTGGGAGGGAGCACTGGGGGGTGTACGCTGGGAGGGAGCACTGGGGGGTGTACGCTGGGAGGGGGCCCTGGGGGGGTGTACGCTGGGAGGGAGCCCTGGGGGGTGTACACTAGGAGGGAGCCCTGGGGGGGTGTACGCTGGGAGGGAGCACTGGGGGGGTGTACGCTGGGAGGGAGCACTGGGGGGTGTACACTGGGAGGGAGCCCTGGGGGGTGTACGCTGGGAGGGAGCCCTGGGGTGTGTACGCTGGGAGGGAGCACTGGGGGGTTACGCTGGGAGGGAGCACTGGGGGAGTTACGCTGGGAGGGAGCACTGGGGGGGTTACGCTGGGAGGCTGCGATCCGCAATGACGGGATAATCTATGGCACGTGGACGTGATGAGACCTGTGCCGTGGTCTGTGCTGTGGACGTCCTGTGGCTCCATGCTGGCCCGTGCAGACCTGAAGGCTGGCGCAGTCACAGGTGGGCAGGGTGCGGGGCGCGTGCCTCTCCTGCTGCGCTCACTCGCCCCTTCCGTGGAAACTGGGGAATGGCATCACTGGGGGTAGGGGCGCACAGGGAGCACTGTACTGGGAGGAGCTTCTGTGGCACAGGGCAGCCTCTGGAGCCTGCTGCCTTGTGTCCTTCCCAGGAGGGGGTGTGGCGCCGCTGCAGGCCTGTGCTGGCTCCAGTCACACGGGGGTCTGGGCCGCAGTCGGGCGCCGTGTCCCCAGAGGCATTTCCTGCTTCTCTTGCCCTTGTCCCCTGGTGCATGGGCACCTGTCCTTCAGGATGAGCTCCAGTGTCATCTGCATTCCACGGCCCTTGGCGACCCCCGTTGGGTGTGCGCGTGTGTGCGTGCCCGGCGTGGGCGGGTACGCGAGCCTGTGGGAGCTGGCCGTGTGCAGAGGGAGGGCGGGGCCTCGGGGAGCAGTCCTGAGCCGCGCGGACACAGCAGGGAGCTGGCCATGCCACGGCCAGACCCGCCCACGGGGCAGAGGGCAAGTATGGACACGACCCCGGCGGGCACGTGTACCGGACCCGTGCACCCCTGGGACCTTACTTGGCACCCCAGGAGCTGGGGCCGCGGGTGAGTGAAGGGGGAAGGAGCACGCTGGCAGGAAGCTCTGGGCGACTCGGCACCTTCTAGAACCAGGTTCGTACCGGGGGGGGGGGGGGTGTTCCTCATGGGCCGGGTGGGGCAGGTGAAGGACGGGTCTCTTGCAGTTGCCCGGAAAGCCACTGTCCGCTGAAGGCTGGTTTGTCTTTTCTGTTTGGCCCATTGTCCACACGGCCTGCTGGGCAGTCGAGGATCTCTGGATTTCAGATTTCGCCACCCAAATGGAATTTCACCTTCAAAGGCCTGGAGGCCTATTGCAGCACTTTCCAGGGATGTGGGAACCGGGTTCGGGGTGCTGGTAACCCACCAGTGGGATTCCAGCCCACGCGTTTGTGAAGGCCGTGACCCTCATGCTCAGAGGGTCCCTGGGCGGGGAATCCCAGGTGAGTTTGGATTCACAGTCCGTCGGGTCGGGTGTGGTCAAGCCGTCGACAGGAGCTGCCCTCGTGTCTCCTGCCCTCCGAGCGCGACCCCAGCCCCTCACACTCACCTGCGACTGTTTGGCCTCGCCGTGCTGTTCCAACACCTTCGAAACACTCGCCCTGCCTGCGAGGAGCAAAGGTGCCGGTTGGGCCCCGCATGGTCCGCCTGGGAGTCCCTTGAGTGCCCGCTCACAGGCTGCCCGGCAGAGCGGGGCTTAAGGAGCCCATTTCAGCAACTCCTGTGACGTTTCTGGGTTGGACCGTGCACCTGCTGACAGGTCACCCGCCGTTTGACAGGAAGGTGGAGATCTTGAGGTTGGCCGGGAGAGACGATGGGCAGCTGGGTGGGGCCGTGGGGGCGCCTGAGCTGGCTCCCGGGTGTGCAGAAGCGCCTGCGCTGGCCGTGGATTTGCGGGACGCCCTCAGCTGCTCACGCGGCGGCGTCACCCCTCCTGGGCCTCTCTGAAGTCCCAGGCCCCCCACCAGCCCCGGCTCAGCCAGCGGCAGGGGCTTTTCCCGCCTGCCTGTGACCGGGGCGTCGCGTGAGGTGCTAGTGTTGGGCGTTGGGCGGGGTCTCCCCGGCGAGCTCTCCCACCTTCCCCCCGCCTCAGCCCTCTCCATCCCCAGCAGCCCTTCGTCCCGTGTCTCCGGCGCGGAGCTGGGTCACTCGGAGGCTTTCTCAGAGACTGATCTGGCAAGGAAGCGCGGACCCACCCGACATGCCAGGGTGCTGACAGGCAGGAAGGGAGCCTAGGAGGCCAGAGAGAGCCCAGCCAGCCGAGTCACGTGGGAGACCCCGGCTTTGGCCCTTGGCACCCGTCGCCTCTGAGCACTAGCAGGTGTGGCCCGGAAACACCCCCGCCCCAAAACAAGAGTTCACCCCACACTTGCTGGCCCCGGCCCTGCGCTATGCACAAGTGAAAGCCAGACCCGCATCGGCCTGTGGCGGTGAGCCGTGGGCAGCGTCCGGAGTGACGCTCGCCAGTCTGAGGGCCCCTGCCAGCTGGCCTCGGTGGCGCCACTCCCGGCCGGCCCCGTCCCGGGATTCCCACGCCCTCCTCAGGCACGGGGCGGACTCGCTCAGAGCAGTTCGTATTCCCAGAGATCTTCACGTACTGGCAGGACGTTCCATGGTGTCCTCAGTTTCCTGCACCTCTATGGCGGAAGCAAATTTATAGCAAAACTCCCTCATCTGTGCGACAGTCTCAGAACTTGTTAGGATAAGAAAGTGTGAGCTGGCAGCAAATGACTCTCCATTTTATTGGTTCTATATTCAACTTTGCAAACAAGTCACATCACCACAAAGCAGTGTTTCTCTTCTCCTCTCAGCAGCCCCCAGATGCCTCGCGTGCCAAGGCTGCACAATAGCCCTGTTTTGCTGCACTTTGCCGAGTTTATACTGGAGCTTTAACATGTGCAGAAAAATCAGGAAAAGCCTCCTCCCTTGCATGGGCGCGCGCCGTGCCCTGCCCGGGAGGACGGTGCTGCCTACTGGCTTTGGTGCCCGGGGCCCAGGCCAGGCGCTGCCAGCGGCTCGCACGGGCTCAGCACAAGTATTTGTGGCGCCCTCTTGGGGATAAGGACGGCTTTTCCAGCCATGGTCCAGCAGGGCAGAGCCTGGAACCTGGGCTGACCACGAGGCCCGCTGTGTCCATGCACTTGGCGCTGGGGTGGGGAGGGGAAAGAGAACCCTGGCGTGGTTACCATGCGGCCCCTCCTGGCCCCGAGCATGGGGCGTGGTGGCAGGTGCCCGCAGCTGTGGCCCTCAGGACGTCACGGTGTGAAGGATGCAGTGGGCATCCACGGCTGGGCTCCAGGGAGCACTCAGGACGTGGGTGGGGAAGAGCCTGCGATTGAGCTCCTTAAAGCACATTTCCCCTTTCCAGGCCTCTCCACACACACACATACACACTCATACACACATAGTCTCGCACACACTCACACTCACGTACACTCACACTCGCACATACACACACACACACACACACACACACACACACACACACACACATCGTAACCCAGCCTGCATGGTCAGGTCAGAACATTCTGGAAGTGTGCCCCCCCCAGAGGTTTGGCATGGTGTTTTGGTGGCTTCTTTTTAATTGTTGTTTTTTGTTTTTATTTTTTTTTTTTGCTTTTTGGGTTAGGTCACACCTGGCTATGCACAGGGGTTACTCCTGGCTCTGCACTCAGGAATCACCCCTGGCGGTGCTCAGGGGACCACATGGGATTCTGGGAATCGAACCCAGATCGGCTGCATGCAAGGCAAATGCCCTACCCACTGTGCTATTGCTCCGGCCCCTAGTTGTTGTTTTTTAATTTCTCCCAAATCTGCATTTTACAGTTGAACATCTAGCTTGTTTTCTCTTGCTTTTCCCTCTTAGTTACCTGTTTTAAATTATTTCGCTTGTTGGCTTTTATTGTACGTGCTTAATTCCATTCACATCTTTTCTTTCTTGATCTGTTACTGTTTCACCTCGAGCTTTATGAACACGCAGTTTACAAATTTCTCCGCGTGCTAGTATGTCCTGTACCCTGAGGTGAGTCAGCCAGTGTACCTTGCTAAAGACACAAAGCGGGTAGTGCAGGGCATTCATTTGGACGGCTGTTTAACAGGCAATCTGAAGCCCCCTCAGTCTGACTTAGTAAGAGTTCTTAGAAAGATTTCACTAGGCAAGTTTGCTGCTACATCTTGTCACACAGCGTTTTAAAAGCCTCTGATCTTAAGCCCGTCTCTGATACACGAAGTCTTGAGTGTTCTTTACTCACTGTCACTCATGAATCACACCGAGACCCTTTCATTGCGTAGGAGACAAGACCTCAGGCAAACGGAGCTTCAGTTAAGTTGGCAGAATTAGGACCAGAGGTCAGGCCACTGCCGGCTCACCCTCCGCCCGCTCTTGCCGGCTGACGCGCGCACCTGGCTGCCGGGCCGGCCGCCTCGGCCCCCAGAGACGTGAGGAGGGTCCGGGTGGGACTGGTGGGCGCAGCCAGCGGGAAGGCTGGAGTCACCGCCTTGAAAGGGGCCGTTCCTGATGGAGGCCAGTCTCCCATTAGGGTGGGAGGGCAGCGGCCACACTGACGCTGGGGCTGCTAGGAGACTCCTAAAGCCAACGCTGCCCGCTGGGCACGAGGCCCGCTTACGGAAACCGCACGTCTCGCATGGGCAGAAGCCCCTCGCCGCGGCTCCTGGGTGGCTCTGGGGAATGCGATGGTGTAGAGGGCGGCTCAGGAGGAGCCGGGGGCGGAGGGGGGCCGTGCCCAGAGTAGCGGACCGCTTTGCCCCCGCGCCCCCTGCAGTGCTCTGCCCGGGCGGGCTGACGGGGCATCGCCCGGCCCCGGCCTTCCCCCTGCAGGGCTGGGTTCCCGTCGCTCCCCTTCACAGGCGACAGGCTCTCTCCTCCGGACTCCACCCGGCTGCAGCCCCGAGTCAGTGCTCGGGAGTCATGGCAGAGGCCCCGGGACGGTGGTGCAGTGCTGGGTCGAGCCTGAGCTGCCACGGGCCAGGCTTGGCCCTCTGAACCGTCTCTCGGCCCCGTAAACCGACTTAGGGCCTGGGGTTCTCCCGCCCGCGTCCTGGGCCTGGCGGGCAGCACGACTCCCGAGTCCTGGCAGGACCCCCCACCCCACGCGTGTGCGCGGGCCTGGGCCTAGAGCCCCTTGCGAGGTGGTTCGGGAATCCAGGACCCGCCGAGCAGTCTTTAGGGGAGCCGTGCTGCGGAGGGCGAGCGCAGAGAGCGATACCCTCGCGCCTGCAGTTCCCATCTTCCCACAGGGAGGGACGCGGCTGTGGCTCGGGGAAGGTGACTCAGCCGCACGCGCCCTTCCTGGAGAGCACTGGAGGAGAGCAGCGCGCCCCTGACGCCGTGGCTGGCTCCGGGTGGGGCCCCTTAGCCGGCTGCTCCACACGTTTCTGAGTCTGAAGGTGTGTGGTGTGCCGTGGGGCCGCCGGGTTTGTGGGAGGCTTTTCCCATGCCCCTTCTCCCCCCGGTGCATCTGAGCCTTTTCCAGTCTGTCTTCCTGCGCCCTGACGCCATGGACTCGTGTTTGTGTGCTTCCTGGTCTGTGCTGACATGTTCTGCTTTCCTGCCTGTTTCTGGGGCGGCGAGAGCCGCTGTGCTCTCTGCCCTGGAGCCCTTGTCCGGGTACCACGTCCCCGCACTGGCGTCAGGCAGTCGCCTCTTCCCACTCGCACTGCGACTTCCTGCCTCTTGCACCCGTGTTCGTCCTGAAGGCTGCTGCGCGCTGTGGGCTCACTGTCCGTCTCTCTCCCGGCCTCTCCGCCACCCGCCCTCTCGCCGCCCCCAGCAGGCGCAGGAGCCGTCTCTGGGGACTGTCCTCTCCCACGAAGGTTTCTTTGCTCGAACCCACTTTGCTTGGCAGAGGGCTTGTCACCGCTGCTGGGCGCCTGCGGCCGCCCTGCTCTGTAACCTTTCACCTGCAAGTGTCGCCCCACTGGGGACGAGGCGTGAGCCTGGCCAGCCTGTCGGCTGCAGGGCCGCAGCTTACACGCGCTTGTTGTGGAGGCGTTGGGGCTGACATCTGCCCTTTGGTCGTCTTTTGTTTCTCCTCCTCTTCCTGCCTTCCCTGGTTTCTTGAGTTGACTTTAGAATCAGTTTTGGCTTTGGGGTGTTTCATTTCCGGGAGCTTCTGAAGGGTTGCCCCGGGGTGGCGTTCTCGGCGCCTCATTCTGTTGGGGTCAGGGAGTGGCCGTCTAGCTGCCCCCTTCCGCGGGCCCATCTGTCTCTGGAGTAGACACCGGCAGCCGCCGGTCCAGGAAGCCCCACGGCCAGCCTCGCCGTCCCCACGGCCGTCCGCACCTGCTGGGGCTCGAGAGGGGACTCGGGACGCGGCTCCCAAAGTGTGTCTGAGCGATGCCTGCTCCCTACTGTGACAGAGTGGGAGAGGAAGCCCCCCACCCCGGTAGCAGTGGCGCAGGCCCCGCGTGCAGCCTTTAGGGGCCAGGCCCGCCCTGAGGGCAGCTGCAGGGGAATCCAGACGGGCAGCCGCGTGACCTGCCTGACCGTGTGGAGACAGAGGCCCGGGGTTCCCGCAGGGACGCCGGGAAGGCGTGTCTCCTGCCAGCTGCACACTTGGCATGGTGTGGCTGTGCGTGCGTGTGCCCAGATAGTGCGTGTGTCTGCCCAGATATGGGGGAGCTGGCCTGGCCTCTGGAGTCCCTAGACCACCAGGTGGCCCCTTCACACAGAGGACAGGGCCCAGCCTTTCCGGTGCGGCCTCGTCCTCACCGGGCTAATGGGCCCTGTTCCCTCCGGGAGCCCCTCGAGCAGCCGAGGCCAGAGCCTGGCAGGGCGTCAGGTGAGAGGAACAGTCAGGGGGCTGGAGGTTTCCTGACTCGGGAGTGTGACTGTTGGGGGGGCTCAGACAGCCGCAGGCTCGGGGACGTTTTCAGTTTCCTGGCGGTGAAGTGCACCAGGCCGTCCCGGGACATCCTCTGCCCCTGGCCTAGAGTATTCCCACTCCAATCGGGTTCTCCCGGCCCCAACCCCGTCCTGCCAGGAGGTTGCCAGGGCCCTGAGTCCCGGCATCCGTGGGGTCACAGCCCTCCTGCCCGCCCCGGCCCCGCCCGGTAATGGTCTGAGCACATCTGGAGCACATCAGGGTTCAGCCTTTCCACTTGGCTCTTTCAGTGCGTGGCCACTCCTGACCCTGGGCGTGCGGGACACCCCCACAGCTGCAGGGACAGACCCGGGGTCCAGCTCAGAGCACTCCTTCCCGTCCTCCCTCCCTCCCTCCCTCCCTCCTTCTCTCCCTCCTTCCACCCTCCTTTCCTCCCGTCTTGCTTTTCTCTCCCTCCCTCCCTTCCGCCCCTCTGTCCTTCCTCCTTTCTTTATTTACTAGGGGTGAACCCGGCCCCATTCCTGCCTGCGACCGTGTCGATCCTAGTTCCCAAGGGTTCCAGCGGGCGAGGACTCCTCGGTGCTCCTCCTGACACCCCTTGCCCGAGTCCACGCAGTGTAGGCAGCTGGGCTGACGTGGCTAGGTGAGGCGCCCTCGGTGGGAGCTGCCCTCCGCGGGGGTGTCTTACAGGAGCTGCGTGTGTGCTGTGTGTCTGTACGTTCAGTAGCAGCTGCACGACTCCGCCATGAGAACCGCCAGTGAGATTATTTCCTGGGGGTGGGCCCGTGCCTCTCCCTGCCTGCGCCCTCCCCGGTGGGCTACAGTGCGAGGCCTGTAGGCCCAGGAGCCGGGGACCTTCCACACGTCTTTCTCCTGCTGAGCCCCGTGCTCTGTCTTCCAGAGGGCAGGAATGAGAAAGAGTTTGAAATGAAAATATTAGTAAAATCTTAGATGATGCCAATTGATTTTTATGCACAATGTGTAGAACCACCGGGTCCGGGTCTGTGCCATTAATACATACTTAGGCTGTGCAGGATTTTGTCTTAATATGCTCAGTCTTTATTTATGGAAAGCATAATTCTGGGTCCATTTGAGTAATGTACATTTAGCATAAGCAGAGTTGTAGGCTGGCATTATTAAAATGCATAGAGCCGACATCCTGGGCTTCTGCTGAAATATGCTTTTAATTGAAGCAGAATTATGGCGATATATTATCCACGTGCGCCTGGTTATGGCTCGGGACTGGCTCGTGTTGTGGCTCTTTGCTCCCCGAGATTGGCGCCGTCCCCGAGACGCTGCAACCGGCATCTCGGTACCCCAGAGCTCCGACGCGAATTGCCTGATGTATGTCGTCTTGGCATATGCCGTCTCGGGGAAGATGCATCTTGTACCCAAGTAGCTTTGAAAATAACTTGTCAGTTGTAACTGTATTTACCCGTGATTGAAGGTCATTCATAAAAGCTCACATTGTTTAATAGGAGCTCTACTTTGAGCTTTTGGAATAAAGAATAGCAGAAACGAAGGGAACGTTTATTGATGGCACGTTTTGTTTACTCTTACAATTTTATTAAATTATAATTCACACGTTCCACAGTGGGGCTGGGGAAGGAACAGCTCACAGGAGCCACCGTCTCTCGCGCCGGAGCTCCCTGTTCGGAGGGGAGGCGCCGCAGACGCACACCAGTGATGCCCCGTGGCGCCTTCGCTTACTGTCCCTTTCACTTCAGCCTGCACAGGGCTTGACGGCACGCGAGGGCGACCCCCTCGGGGCCGTCCTGGCCGGTCCTGTGCGGGAAGGGGGTGTCCCGGGCCCTCGTCCCCGCCGGACACCGCCCGGGTGGGGGCCCGTTTCCGTACAGGCAGGCGCCTCCTCCGGTGGCTGCTTTTAGGGCCCGTCCAGGGCCACTAGCTGCTGCTCGTCACTGTCACACGAGATCCCCCTGCCCAGAGACGGGAGTCTGTGAGTGTCCTTGCCCTCGTCCCCGTCCCGCCGTGTCACCTGCATGCGGGCTGCCTTGCGCACGGCGCCTTTGTTCTGCCGCTGAGGCCCAGCCCTCAGGTGGATGACAGACCCGCGACCTGTAATTCAGCAGGACGGCGCCTGTTCCCGCGCGCGGCTTCCTGAGCTGTCAGCGCCGCTGAGCCGCGGGCAGGGGCCTGTCCCAGCCGCACGCTGCCCTGCCCCCTCCCCACGGCCCGGCCAGAGGCCACCTGCCGGGCCAGGCACTGGCACCCCCTCCTGACATCCCGGCCGAGCTCAGCGAAGCATCTGCCTGGGAGGAAAACAAGACGTCTTCATCGGCCCCTTCAGAGCCTGTGCACTGCCCAGGGCCAGGAGGGCGGATGCCCAGCAGGCTCAGACCCCCGGGCCCCGCCGCCACGCGCCCGTAACAGAACCCTGCACTCGGGCCTCGCCGGCCGCCTGGGGAAGGCCGCAGCAGGCCTGCAGGCGAGTGGCCGCGTGGGTCAGGCCGGGGCTCTGCAGCCTGACATCACACCCGTCTCAGTCACCGTCGCCCTCTCGGCGCTGCCGGCTCAGGGTCCGAGAAAGTATTGCCGGCTGTTTGGTTGGAGGCTTTGCTGGGTTTCCTCTTCACAGTCTTGTAGCTGCCTGTTGGGTTGTGGGTCACTGGCACATACATTTGCACATTTGTGTATTCTGAAAGTTTTTATTTGTCTGACTTTGAGCTGTATGAGGTATTTCTCTCCCCCTCACTCCCTCCCTCCCTCTCCCTCCCTTCTCTCTCTCCCCCTCCCTCCCCTCCCTCCCTCCTTCCCTCTCCCTCTCCCTCTCTCCCTCCCTCCCTCTCTCTACCTTCTCTCTCTCCCCCTCCCTCCCCTCCCTCCCTCTCCCTCCCTCCCTCCTTCCCTCTCCCTCTCCCTCTCTCCCTCCCTCCCTCCCTCCCTCTCCCTCTCTCTCTCCCTCTCCTTCCCTCTCCCTCCCGCTCCTTCCCTCCTTCTCCCCCCTCCCTCCCCCTCCCTCTCCCTCCCTTTCCTTCCCTCCCTCTCCCTCCCTCTCCCTCTCTCTCCCTCCCTCCCTCTCCCCACCTTCTCCCTCTCCCCCTCCCTCTCCCCCACCCCTGCTGCCCCTGTCTCTTCAGTCCCCCACACATCCTGAACTACTGTTTTGTTGACGGACTCTTGCCGTTAGACTCTGGGCACTCACTCCGGGAGTGTCCGTGTCTTAGCTCCGTGTGCCAGGCCCTGCGTCCCCGGTGCCGCTGCCCGCGCTACTGTGTCTGCTCCCCTGGCCGTCACTCAGGTTTCCTGTCTCCAGTGTGCCCCCCACAGCCCCCTCCCCCAGACACCCCCGCTCCGGCTCGTCCCCTGGCGCCCGGCTTGTCCTCCCTCCCTCTCTGCCACGCCAGTGGGTCCCCTGACGTCTGCCCACGGCCGCCTGTCCCGGGCAGGTGCCAGCACTGGGCGGGGTCTCGTGGGGGAGGGGCTGGTTCTCGGCTCCTTGCGGACTCTCCACGGGGGGACTCGAGGTGCTGAGACATGGCCAGGCCCTGCTGCCACCAGCCCCAGACAGCCCTGAGGGGAGGGGCCGGGCTGTGAGGGCTGCAGGGCTGCAACTCCCCCCCCCCCAGCCCAGCCCCGGACGCTCAGCATCACATCGCAGCCCCTCCCCGCCACTCCCCGTCCCTGCACAGGGAGCCCGAGCCCAGCGGAGCCGGACAGAGGCCACGTGTGCGGGGGGCTCGCAGGGCCGGACTGTGCTGAGTCCCGTGCAGAGCCACAGGGAGGAAGCACCACTGGTGAGTGGGCTCCTGGAACAGTGCTCGTGGCACATGGGGCGCTGTGAGGTCGCAGACCAGGAGCGTCTCGGACAGCTGCCACCCCAAGGCGGGCCGGGCCCAGTGGCCTGTGGTCCTTAGGCGCCTCTCCCAGTTCTGCCCCTTCCATTGGCCTGGGAGGGTGTTAGGACACAGCCTCGGGAGGGAGCGTGGGAGCTGGCCGAAGTGCATGTGGACTCGTCCTGCCAGTGCCCTTCTCTGACCCCCTGTCCTGCGGCTTCAGGAATGGGGGTCGCTCATCTCGGGCAGGGGCTTTCCCCAGGCGTCCTGCTCAGCGCCCTGGCGGGATGCTTGGGCCGTCCGCGCCCTGTCCTCTCTGCACACTGCCGTGCCGCGGGCGTCTGCTCCGTCACCAGGACGGCCCAGTGGGCCGCGGGGGCTCTGAGCTCAGCTCGGGCTGGCTTGCGGTGTCCGGGACCCCCGTGGGGCTTGTCCCGCCGTGTCACTGCAGCTCCCGCGAGCGCTCGGCCGCCCGCGTGGGGACGCCTCGCCGTCTCCCCGAGCGCCTGTCTCCTCCCCTCCTCACGCAGAGCAGAGACAGATAAAAATATTGTAGCATCTCACAAGCAGACACTGAAATTTCATTCTAAAATGGCAAATTAAATCTGTCTCTGGTGGTTCCAAATTATGTAAAATAAAAAAGAAAGTTTTATCACTGATAGGTCTTGTCATTTCTATTCAGTTGCGTTTTTCAGAAACTGATGAATTAGAACTTTCTTCCGCAGAAGCCCACCCGCCCTGCTCATTGGTATTCCTGGAAGCCTGGCTTCCCCGGGTGAAGTTCTCAAGAATTTCTCCAACTCCTTATCGTTCCGCTTTCCTCTAACGCTGCTCCTCGAACAGCGCTGCACGAGCTGAGCGCATGATGAACGCCAGCCAGGGGTTGTGCCAGGTGGATCAAAGCGGGGCGGCGGGGGAGCAGCCGGCGTGGCCGGGAGCGACGCTGAGATTTCCTGGCCGCTGCCCTCGGCGCGCATGGGTCCGAGCTGACTGTGGGTTGGCAGTCTGAGTGGTTCCAGCCCAGGCCCGCGCGCACTCTCACCCTGCACCACTCCGCAGCTGTGGCCAGAGCCGACCGCAGTCTGCAGTGTGTCGTTTCCCAGATGGAACCGAAAGTGATCACGATCAAACGGAAAGCGCGCGCGTGGGGCCCCGCCTTTCCGCTCGGCAGTTCCGGCTCTGCCGTGGGGGGAGAGCGGGACAGTCGGCACACTCGACCGTCAGTACAGAAAGACGCCGAAACTCTGGGACCGCCTTGGGGCGGGGCTCGTAGTGACGGAGATGGAGAAGCCACAGCGGCCTGGGGGGCTCAGCAGCCTGTGGGGGCGGGTGGGGGTCATGGCAACGCTGGTTCCTGCTGGGCTCGGGCCAAGGCACAGGCTCGCCGAGCAGCCTGGCCGTCAGGGGCATGGGGCGGGGGCTCCACCGCCCTCCATCAGTGATTCTAGAAACCCCGTGGGCCCGGCCTCCGCCCTGGCGCTGGTCGGTTCCTCTCTCTGTCCTCCCCTCTCCGCCTCACGCCTCCCTAAGTGAATTTCTGTTTTTCACTTCGTGATTTTCTCTGGTGCTTGGAAATTCATAATCCACCTTTAGCATATTATCTGACAAGGGTCCCCTGGGGTAGGTGAGTCACAGATTATTCTTACTCTACCAGAAAGGAAGTTGGCTCTAGAAATCAGAGAAATCTGCCTGCATTCGCATCGCCGGTGTCAGTCACCCGGGCGGGCTCTGCTCCCTGTTCCTGCGCCATCTTCGCACAAGCCCCCAAGCTGGGCACCTCACCCCAGAGGAGCCCCTTGTCCGGCACGCGGTGGCGGGCTCAGCTCGCTTGCGGCCGTGACGAAAGCAGACAGTGAGGAGAGCACCCAGCCTTCCTGGAGTGTAAAGGAGCGGAGCTTGGGCATCCGAATCGCCCCCCGCCAGAAACCATCCTAGGCTCCAGGGAGGCGAGGAAACTGTGCTTGGCTGTTGCTTAAGATCATGAGCGTTGGCTTTACTGAGAGCACTTAATCCAGCACCAAAATGTTATCTGTTTTGTGCTTAGAGTTCATTTATGCTGAGAGTATTCACATACTTTTTATAGGTCTTAAACATAGTTTCGATTTATCGCGGCTCAGGCCTTGGGTTATTTTATTCAGCACACGAAGAGTGGCGGGAGCCAGCGTATGCCTTAGTACAGCCTAGCACCGAAGCTTAAGGCCTCAGTGGAGAGGAAGTCTCCCGCCCTCCTGTGGCGTGGGCTCAGGCCTCGCTCAGCAGAGCTGTCACCCACTCCAGACCCCTGCCGGTCAGCAGAGCCAGGCCTCTCACGGCACCGCAGCCACGCCTCTGCCTCTGCATCGATGGGACTGTCCGCCGCAGGGACATCTAGTCATTCCCTGCACACGTGTTAGCACGAGAGATATATACCCTCAGAGGCGGGAGGGCGCGGGGCCACACCTGGCAGCTCCAGGGCTTAGTCCCGGCTCTGTGCTCAGGAGTCCCTCCGGGGGGGGCTTGGGGGCGCCGGGCGGCCATGGGCGAGGCGAGCACCCTTCACTGTGCTGACCTTCCGCCCTCTCTGAGCGATTCAAAAGGAAATCTGACTGGGACTCGGGAGGCAGCTGCGCGGCAGGAGCAGCGCAGGGCGTTTGGGGGCCGCAGGTGAGTCTGGCCCTGCGCGGGCCCCGGGGCTGAGCCGTCCATGCCTGACCCCGCCTGCACTGACCCCGCGGCCAGGCTCCTGGGAGGGGGCAGTGCTCGGGGCTTGCGTCCAGGGCGGGGCGTGTCGGCTGGTGCCTTGGCCCCCGAGGTGGCTTGGAAGTAGTTTTTGTTAACCCCGTGCAGCTCGAGCGCGTTTCCCCGTGGGCAGCATGGCGCTGGGCTGGCCTGTCCAGCTGCGAGCTGCAGGCGTCTAGAGTGCGGGCATGGCCGTCCAGTCTCTGGCCTGCCGACAGCGGTCCCGGCGTGCCGTGCTCACGTCCCCCGTTAGGTGCGTCCAGCACCCGCCTCGCAGGCGGAGAGGGTCCTGGGGCGGCCGGTCATCCAGCCCAGCACTCCCGCGGGGCCGGAGCTCGGGAGAGTGTGTCTGCGCCTCGCCCGAGAGGCGTCTGCAGGGCTGAGGAGACGGGCGCCGCCGGCCTTGGTCCCGGGGGGCTAATTAGGAGGTGGGGAAAAGGTCAGAGAAATTAATTTTGAAGACAAATCGGAAGTTTGATGAAAAGGAATGGAAAGTTCAGGGGCCTTTTTTAAAAAAAAGCTTGTTCAAGACCTAAACACAGAGAACCACGAGACGCGGGGTGGCTGCAGAGGGACCTTGTGAGGTTTACGGCTGCGGGTTTTCGGCGCTTGCAGTGGACACGGGTGACCCAGGTCGACCCCCAGTCCCTCGAGCCCCAGCAGGAGGAAGTCTGAGCAACAGTCAAGAACGGAGAATCACACGAGCCTCGTGAACAGGGCCCCATGGGATGGATGGGCAGGTGCCGTTGCTAAGAACCACCCCCAGAACGGACGGAGTCCAGGAACGGCAGCCGCCTGGCATGTTCCTCTGGAGCTGGCCCCCGTGGCCCTCCAGCGGTGCTGACCCGAGTGGACGCTGGACGCATCACGCCACTGGGGACGCTGTGGATGCTGGGAGACGCGCCAGCCACCAGGAGGGCAGTGTAGGCCCAGGGGGGCGTCCACGGCTCCCGGCACTCGTGTCCTCTGCTGTCGGGGACCCTGTGCATCACGGGGACACGGGCCTCAGGACAGCGAGGCGGGGCGGAGGGTCTGTGGGCCCGGCCCCTCCCTGGTCTGGACAGTTTCCAGCTGACGTGCCGCGTCTCCGCGAGGCTCATTTCCGTGCGTGTCTCGGTTCCTGTCCGTGAATGCTGGAATCATAAGTTAGTCATTAGCGGAAGCTTTTCCTGTGAATTCCCTGCAACTCTGGACACTGGTGTGGAACAGCAGTATACTTGGTGCAGTATACTTGTCTGCCCAAGATTTACTTGAATTAAGATCTCCAGATTTGAAGTTACTGCGTTTAGAAATCCCTTGTTTGCCTTGACTTCCCCGTGGGTCCTGTGAAGCCTGTTGCCGACGGGGGTGAAGGTGGGTACAGCCCGGGCCGGGCCAGAGTTCAGCGTACAGCCTGAAATACTGCTGGTGCGGGTTCAATTAATTCCTTCTGTGAACCTGACATCTGTGGCCCCGCATGTCCTTAGGAACGTACTGTATCTCCACCAACTTAAGGGGGCTGGTTTGGGTTAAATTGGGTAATTGCCAAGGGAGTCTCAGAAATTACAGCAAAATTGTGGTCATTAAAGTAAATTTTGTCTTAATTTTATCTTTTTTTCTCTTAAATTCCTGGATTTGATTCCCTTTGACACTCTCTGATTATTTTCTATTTCTGCATGCTATTAAGCATCTGAAATGCTCTGGGTGCCAACAGAAATCTCCTTCAAAGGCGAGAGCAGTGACAGGGCTTCCTGCCCGCCTCGGCCGAGGCTGTGGGCCGTGCCGAGACTCGGGCTCAGCCCCCTTGAGCTCATTCCTGGGGGCTGGTTGGTGGGACGCGTCCCTGGGCGCCTTCAGGGATGCCAGGGGTTGGGGAAGGCCAGGCTCTGTGGGGTCGCGGGCTCGGGTGGAGCACGGCTGGGCCTCCGCCTGCCCTTGGTTGGGTCCCACTGACATGTCCGCCGGGCTGGGGAGGGCTTCGGGACACAGATGGCTGGAGGGAGGGGGCTTGGCAGCAGGAGCAAGCTGCTGGCCTGCCCGTCACCAAGATTGATGGCTTGAGGAGTTGGCGGGAAGGGTGGGCACAGGCCTGGCGCGCGCAGTGTCGCCCGGGGAGCACCGTCCGCCCTGTCCCCGCGTCCGTCCCCTGCTGGCACACCAGGATGAAGGCTCGGGGAGGCTCCACCCCGTGTTGTGTCTCGGGGAATGGCTCGACACGGGGGTGGGGGGAGAGCTCCTCCCACGCCACCTCATTCGGCACTGGGCCCCCTCAGAGCTTCCGGACAGCAGCGATGCTCGGAGCCAGCTGACCCCGCCGCCAGAGGACTGGCGCCACGGCCAGAGGGGCCAGTGTCGGCTGGTGACGCCCAGAGCCGCCTTTCCCAGAGGCCGGCCCAGCTCTGAGTGCAGTGACATCCCTGTCCTGAGCTGAGGAGCGAGCCGGGGTGCAGGGGCCTGTCACCGGGGGCCCCACTCTGCCTGGGAGCAGGGCTGGGGGGGACGAGGAGATGCCCTGGGGGCTCCGGAGAGCCCAGGCCTGCGGTGGGCGTCTGCAGCCTGCAGGAGGGCGAGCCGGGTGGGGCGTGCAGAGCCCAGGCCCAGGCGTGGGGCTGCGGGGTCCCTGGGGGCCGGCCAAGGTCCTGCTGCCCTGGGCCTCGAGGTGCCTGCAGCCAGCCAGAGAGTGCTCGGTCTCGTGCCGCCGGGCCAGGCCCTCCAGGACGGGGAGTGAGGAGCCGAGTCTCCGCACACCTGCCTCCACCAGCCCCAGGAGCCACCGCGTCGCCAGCGCAGAAACAGACCTGAGGGTGACGCCGTCAGCACCAGGGAGCGGCACGAGGTGTTGACTGCGTGCCCAGGGTCCAGAGGGGGGTGTGAGCAAGGTGTGAGGGGAAGTGGAGGCGCAGGAGAAGCGAGCGCCTAGACCCGGACACAGCCGTGAGCCCGGCCGGGCACCACGCACAGAGCCCCCTGCCGCCCCGAGAGCCGCACAGACGACGGGGACCGGAGGACGCTGCCGATGCCACCTCCCGTTTGGTCCACTCTCCAGAGAGATGGAAAGGAAGGCGACGATTGTTCATTCGCGTTTCTCTCAGAGGAAGCACGGAGAGCTCGTGGGAGCAGCAGGCGGGCCAGCCCTGTCATGCGAGGACGGGAGGGCGCAGGACGCGGGACTGTTAGACTTCTGTCTCGCCACTGGCACTTCCAGATACGACTCTAACTGCAGCTTCTCCTGGCATTGGCTCTCCCGTCGCTGGGGCTGGACCGGCCCCCTGAGGACACAGGACAGGCTGAGCAGACCGAGGGACGCCCTCCCTCCCCGCTGGCCCGGCTCAGTCCCAGCCTCGGGGCTGCAGGCCTTTCGGAGCTACAGAAGGATTCTGAGGAGCGCCTGCCCCTGCTAACAAGTCTCGGGTCATCAGAAGACTTTCGACAAAGCACTTGGTGATTTCAGGCTCTGCAGACGGCCTTCAGGCTACCGTAATGGGTGGGGTGGTCTGGGTTAGGCGTAGAAGCCACACGGCCCCCCAGCTGGTGTTTTCCGTGGTCCTTCCAACAGACCCACAGACCGTCTGGGTATCCGTACAGGGAAAACACCAAAAAATGATCCTGACGTGCTCGAACCTCTGAAAGAAACCTTTGAGACAAACACTTGCCGTGTGGGTATATCCCTAGCGAGGGCGGCACACAGCGGCACAGACCGTAGCGGGAGTCAGGAACTCGCCAAGGTCTACAGCTCTGCTTTCCAGAAGGACCACTGAACAGTACTCCAGCCCAGCCGGGAGAGCGTGACTGTTCCCCGCCGGTCGGAGTCCAGACTCAGGGAGACCGCAGCGTGCGGCTCGGCGTGCTCGGACAGACGGGGGAGAGTGGCCACAAAGCCCGTGACGTGGTGCTCGTCCTGCCGAGTGCCAGAGAAACACTCGGGGCCGTGCGGGCGTCTCTGGGCTCTGTCTGGGCACGGCCGGGGTGCGCGGGGCTGCGGCGTGTGCTGGAGCGGCCGCGCAGGGCTGCGCAGCCGGTTTGGGAGACGGGCTAGCGCTGATTCTGAAATTAGACATGCGCGCCCTCGGTGTCCCGCAGCAGTTCCGCTCCTGAGTTCCCGAGAGGAATAAAAGCATACGTCCGTGCGGAGATTTATGTAGGGGCGTCGGGAGTAGCGCTCTTCTCAGTAGCCAGCAGCTAAAAATAACCCCGGTGCCCATCAACAGATGATCAGAGAGGCAAATGGCCCATAAAATGGAATATTACTCAGCAATAAAAATGAGTGACTCCCTGACATTTGCGGCAGCATCCTGGGTCACAAGTGCTGAACGGAGCCAGGCGGGTGCGGAAGGGCCGCGGCACTGGGCCGGGAACCGCTCGGAGGCACGCGTGAGCCACAGTGAGGGGACCACGACTGGGCTTCGGGGGGCTGGCGACTGGCCCAAATGTGTCCTCTGAGCAGTCCTCCCTCGACCAGGCCGCTGCCCAGCTGAGAGGGACACCCTGACACTCGGCCCCCTCTCGGGGGGCCGTGGGAGACACAGCTGGGCGGGTGAGGCTCCTGGCGCCGGGGAGAGGCTGGGCACGGCCCAGCCTGGCGGGGCGGGGGCTCTGTCCTCGCCTGGTCCATGTCCACAGGCTGTCCAAGCCTGCCTGGCGTGCTGGGAACGCCAAGAGAAGGGCCGAGGCCCTCAGCAGCCCCGTGGGGTTCCGAGACGTAACCCTGCAGCGTACTCTCGAGCGGCTCACAGAGGAAAACTAACTGCGTGTGCCAGAGGCAGTGGGCACGGCCAGTGTTGCGGACAGTCCCAGTGAGGACCGGGCCAAAAGGGGGGCCCAGACTCTCCCCGCCAGGGGTGCGGGTGAATTGATTGCGGATTATAAAGGTACAAAACAGGGAAAACACACGCCAATTTGGGTCAAGGCTCTCCCTGCTTAACTGCAGGCAGGTTCGCTGTGAGAAATAAGTGGGACGACCCAGCAGTGACTCACATTTACATCCCAGAGGACTCGCGGGAGGCTCGGCTGCGTCTGGGGGCTGGGGGGCAGGGCAGCCCCGCCCCGGCTGCACGCGCAGTGGCACTGGGCAGTGCTGGGAGGCTTGAGGCCAGGGGCACGGAGGGACGGAGGTGCCAGCAGAGTGCCCGCCGGGGGCAGGGGGAAGCAGGCGGGTCAGGGGGCTCCAGGGCTGAAGGGCGGGGCCGTCCCGGGACTGGGGCCTCAGGGTCTGTGTCTGACCCGGTAGCCCTGTGGCCTTTGCAGTCCAGTGTCCCTGAAGGTCACTGTTCGAGGAGGGAAGATCTGGAAGGTTCCAGGCAGCAGGCAGGCCCCCGGGCTGGCCCTCCGAGACCCAGCTGGGACCTTCTCCGCGTGGTTCCGGGTCCGTCTGCAGCTCTGTCCTCTCCGCTTCCCTTGCGTGTCTGGGTGCTTGTTCCCCAGAAGCCCCTCTGGTGGCTCCTCTTGTAGGGAAGCCACGGGGTGAGGGTGGGGTCTGCCAGGCTGCATCTCCCTCCTGCTGTTGTCGGGTCACAGACCCCCCACGAGCACTGTGAGAGAGAGCACTGCAGTTCACCTTCATTGCGAGAGGTGGACCTCAAATTAACGACTTTGAAAGTGGATTTTGAAGGCCTCGTGTCAGGACCTTCGCCCAAGTGACCAGGCGCTGCTCGCCGGGGCAGGGTCCAGTGCTCGGGGGCTGGGGGCCGAGTCGTGGCGAGTTTGTTTAGGCCGATTCCGTGGTGGGGCCCAGTCGAGCATGGTGGGGCTTAGGAGACTTCAGCTCATCCTCTGCCAGGCGGTAACCTTCGGTCCCTCCGTGCTCCGAGCCCCGTTGTGGCCTGGTGAGTCTGGCGTGCAGTGAGCCGGCCTGTGCTGGCATGGGCCTGGCCTGCCGGGCAGACCCCGCGCTGGGAGGCGAGACAGTGGGCGGCTCAGCTGGGACCTTGAGTAGCCGGCCCTTGGGGTCCCGGAGGCTCCTTGGGGGTCCATGCGAAGCTTGCCGGAGGGGTTTGGCCCAGTCCCGTTACCCAGGGCCGCCTCAGAGCCCGGCCGGTCCCCCAGAAACCTCCCTGACCGGGGCCGCGGGACCCCGGGCTGACGGCGGGGGGCGTCAGAGGTGGGGGCAGCAGGCAGGCGACCTGTCGGGAGAGGAAGTGCAGGCGGGCTGCTTCCTGGGCGGGCCTGGCAGACAGCCTGGCCGGGGCCCTTGCAATGCGGAGCAGATGAAGGAAGGGCCGTCGTGCTGTATTCACTGGCCGGTGGATTGGATTGTCCGCCTTGATTACAGCGGGAAGCAGAGCCCCAGAGCCGGGCCTCGGTGCCGCGCAGACGGGCACCCGCGTCTCTGGTGGGTTAAATAACAGATAGTTTAAGTGTTTTTCCATTACCTTTGTGTAAATGAAAAATGCATAAAATATTTTAACAAGGCAAAGTAATCCGAGGAGATTGTTATTTTGTGTTACAAATTAGGTTATTTCTGTCACGGAATTAAAGGGAAAAAAAATCAGCGTTAGGACATTTGAGCTTAATATCATTTACCAGAGGCGCGGGCGGGTTTAATGAGCTGGCGGGTCACCTGGATCCAGCTGTTCCGGCCGGCGTGAGGCAGCCGAGCGCGGAGCGGCGGGACGCCTGCATTATTGCGGCTCTCGGAGCTCCGGAATCGATTTCTGCTGGAATGAATTAATTTAGATTATCAATTTATAACCAGCTACACGAATCCCATCAACGGCGCAATTCAGTGAATGATCAGGTTCAGCCCTGGAGAGCGCTTCTCGCTGGGCGGCCTAACCCGGGGGTCCCCCACTGCGGGCCCCTGGGAGGGGGCCACCTCCCGCCTGGCTCAGTGCAGCCGCCTCTTAAAGGGGAAGCGGGAGACGCATCAGCGGGTCGGGCACAGGGAGGCGCCTGTCAGGGGGCCCAGGATGCTCTCGCCCGGTTTCTGGATGGCCCGTGTGTGCCTGGAGGGGCCGAGCCGTGCCTGCTAGCCCGGGCGGGGCTCCAGCACATGGAGGGGGACTGGATTCGGGACCCGCCCTGCCATCTCCCCCTCACTCCTCCATGCTGGCATCTGTGGCCTGCCCGGCCCTCAGGAGCGGCGGCCTGAGCCCGGGGAGACCTGTGCCTGCCCGACGCCGTGGGCGCTGCTCCCCCGTGCTCCTTACGGATGCTCCCCGTCTCGACAGCTGTGCTCCGGGCCCTGCCCTGGGGTGAGGCTGAGTCCGCGGGGGAGCGGCTGTGTCACCTTCTCCCAGCACGCCCCAGTCCTGCCTCAGGGGCCACGGTTGGAGCAGAACCCCCAGGTCCACCTGTGCTTCGGGGCGCTGGCGCTGCCCGCGCCCACCCCACAGCCCCGGCCGCCTCTCCGGTGCCCCATAGACCCAGGGCCCCCCCCACCGTCTCTCAGGCCGGGGCCCTAGGCAGCCCCCCGGACCTGGCCCGCCGCAGCTTCAGCCCCTGCTGCCGCGTGTGGTTTCTCTGACGCAAACGCATCCCGACTCCGCGGTGGTCGTGTGCAGAGCTTCGTGCTCCCGGGAGGGGAGCAGCCCCGGGACCTCCCGCCGCACCCACACTCCCGCCCTCCCCCCCCCCAGCCTCCCCAGAGCTTCCTACACAGCTTTCCGGTCCCGCCTCACCGCGTCTGCTTTCCATCAGTGGACGGGGGTTACTGCAGCTCTTGGGAGAAGCTCCCCAGCCCTGGTGGGTGCTGCAGGGTGCTGGGAACTCGCTAGACAATGTCCTGGGGAGCTTAGAGAAGAGCATTTCTGTGGCCCACACGGTCCCCCCTCCTCCCTGTGTCACTCTGCTGTCACGGCGGTCGTTGTTCTTGATGCTGAATCTCGCACTGCGGGAAACCCAGTGACACGCCGCCTTGTCGAGAGCAGCGGACATTGTCTGTGTCCGGGGGCTCACGTGAGGAGGCCGCGTGTCCACTCGCCGCCCTCGTCCACAGGTGGCGTGGGGGCTCTGCGGCCCCCAGATGCCTTCTCTGGTGGGACCAGACCTGTGGGCCCCCGGGTGGGCCCTGGGCCCTGGTCCACCGTGATACCGTGGGGCAGCCCCTCCTGAGCCCTCGGCTGCCCCCGAGCAGGTCACCCAGAGTGACCGGCGCCTGGGAGAGGCCGCAGCCGGCCCGAGCCGTGAGGCCAGTGTCACATCTGCCTGGGAGAGAGGGGCCCGTCGGCGGCCACTCCGCACCAGGGCCGAGTCTGTGGGCCCGGCCGCCCGGGAAGGCCGAGAGGAGAGTGCGGCCCCTTCACTGACCCCTCCTGGGGCCGCCTGGACAGGGCGGGTGCCCACTCGGGGCGCCTCTGTCCTCGTGCGTGAGGGGAGAGATCCCCCCCAGAGCAGGGAGAGGCCCAAGTCGTCCCCAAACGCCCTCCCGTGAGGTCACTGCTGCCGTGTGGCCCTCTGGGGCCCAATGTGCCCTCTGCTGTGTCTGTCCTCCTGCTCCGCAGCTCGGGAGCCTGCAGTGCCGTCACCGCTGAGCTCCGGGCCCGCGCCCTCTCGAGGAAGGACGGTCGCTCCGGGCCCGTGGCGTGACAAACCGGAACTTCCCCATGGACTTCCTGTCGCCAAGTCCCCGCTACAGCCCCCGGCTGGCCCCACTGCCCGTCTCGAGGTGGGCGTGGCTCCCTCCCCAGGGCCTGGCCCGTGCCCCGGCGCCCGGCGGCGAGGACGGGCAGGTGACCGGTCCCCAGGGTGCCCGCCGTGCGGCCCCCGGTATTGATGCGCCGATATTGACAGTCTGTGCTGGGAAGGAGAATGGGAGTCTGATATGACATATTGTGTGTCTCAGCAAGACTCATAAATAATTTTGACAAGTTTTTGTATGCATGGGAAAGTCCTTGATTCAGCCTCCCATAAAAATAAACTTCTATTATGGAATGTATTTGTCAAGTGGCGGGGTGATGGATGGAGCCGCGTTTACCCCTTGGCAGTTCGATGAGTAGGAGATGCACAGCTACCAGCAAGGATTTACCGGCAGTCCAGAAATAATTATTCAGTATGAAATGCATAATTCCTCTACCTGGATTTTCATTTTTTATTATATTTTGTTTCTGTTGTGTTTCTGGTCTCTAAAACAAAAGAAACTTGCCCTTTCCCTCTCCCGGGCCCTGTGTTCCCAGGAGACCCTCCGTGGGTGCTGGGTCGCTGCGTGCTCCCGTCCCGGCAGACTCGGGCAAGGAGGCAGCAGCCACCCTGTCTTGAAGGGAGAGGAACAGGGACAAGAAGCCGCAGCTATCTGGGAAGTTTCTGTCTGTGAGTGAGAGAGGAGCCCGTGGGCACGGGTCACCTCCTCTGTCCTGAGTGACCGACCCCGACCGGAGCGTACCTGGAAGCTGCTTGTCCTGCTCCAGAGACAGAATCTCGGGCGGAAACTTGTCTCCTTAAACTGAGACTTTGAAGTCAGCCTTTGCCCCCCCCCCCCCGAAGACGAGCAACCCCCCCTTTCCCTCCCGCCCATCCCCGAGGCGGCCGGCCACAGCCCCAGGCACCTTGTCCTCTGGCCGTACTGTCCTGGGGCTGGCCGGGGACTGCCGGCCGCTCCTGGCCTTGGGAGCAGAAGCGGGCCCTGAAGCCTCCAGCCCGGTGCCTGTGGTGGGCCGGGCGCGAGCCCCCTCCGCAGCCCCCGCTCTCCTGGGCCGCCACAGCGCCCGCACCGCCCACCCCTTCCGGCGGGTCCCGGCTGCCTCAGGTTACGGCCGGAGAGGCCGTAGGGGGTCGGCCCCGCCGTTTGGTGCCCGAGCACGGCCAGCTCTGTGCCGTGGCTGCGGTTGACATCTTTACTTCGTCCGGCCCCTTCCCTTCTCGCTTGTTCCTAGTCCACAGTTGTCCTCTGGCCTGACCGTCGTGTCCGCCCCATGACCCGGACCCCAGCTTGGGGACAGTGCCCCATTAACTCCCTGCGGGTCCCGTTGTGCGGCCGGCCGCTGTGCACTGTCCTGTCCCGCGGGCCCGCCAGCACAGGGCCTCGTCCTGCCCCGGGCTGAGCGGGGTTCGCGCCTCCTCGTCACGGTCCCCTCATCGGCTGAGCTGGACCTCACCGCTCGGGGCTGGGATGTCTGTCTCCGTGTCACACCCCTCGGCCCGGACCCTCGGCCGGACTGGGGCCCCAGCACGTGAGCCCGTGTGCCGCCACTCCGCCCTCTGCAGTGGACGGTCTGCCCCAGCCCTGCGGCCGCCCACTGGTCCGGTCCATGCCGGGATACCGGATCTCCGCCCCCCACGCCGCAGGGGCCCCCGAGGGCCTTCCCGGCAGCAGTGCTGGGCGGGAACCCCAAGTCGGAGCACCCCCCACCCGGCCTCTCTGCGACTCCTCCTCCTGCCCCCCTTCTGTGTGACAGTGAGTCGCTTCCGCAGGCCCGCTGCCCCCCGTGGGGACAAGCGCCACCGTTCCCCTGCCAGCCCCGCGTCCCTTGGGTGGGGCCCACCTTTGTTAGACTGTGTCTAAGGGATTTCCTCCCAGGCCAGAGCGTTTGCCTTGCCCGTGACCGCCCAGCCCCGGGTTCAACCCCCGGCACTGCACACGGTCTCTCTCGAAGGCACCGCTGGGCGTGGCCCGAGAACAAACAAAATGCCGCACTGTCCTGAGGACCCCCGGGCCAGGTCACCCCCGGCTGCCCTTCCCCAGCCCAGCCCCTGCCGCCTCGGCTCACTGCGGCACCTCTGGAGGCCTCACCCGGCCGGCTCTGGGGCCCCCGGGTAGCCCAGACGCCCTCGTGCGGGCGGGTCCCAGGAGGCCAGAAAGGTAGGTGGGGACTCTGAGGAGACTGAGGTCCTGGTGGCCTCCACCAGCCGCTCTTCCCGAGGGTCTCGAGTCCGTGGTCCTCGCCTTAGTTCCGGGCTCGCCTCTGCAGAGTCTCGCGGGCCGAGTTCGACACTGGGCAGCTGTTTTTCCTGGAGCCTTCATAAATCCTCACATTGGAGAGTAGAATTTTTGAACCGTGTTTTCTTCCTGTGTTGACTTGGAGGGAAGTGGGTGCGTGTCGTGTTTCCTCATTGCTGCCACGGTGCCCTCTCGAGTCCGTTCACAGGTCAGTGTTCAGCCTCACACTGAACCCCTGGCGGCCGGCCAAGCACTGCTGGGCGTGAGCCTGGCCCCGAGCACTGTGTGGGGAGTGAGAGGGCGCAGTGCAGAGCACGGCGGGGAGGACCTTTGCGGACCTTGCTCTTAGGGTCTCCCTTTGCTGTCAGTGAACCTCAGCGGGGCTGGAGTGGGCGAGCTTTGTGCTGCTCCCTTCCAGGGGCCTGGGCCTTGGGGGGGGGGGTCCGAGCCCCCAGCGCCCCTCAGCTGTGCCTGGAGAAGCAGGCGGGGCTGGGGGTGACCCCAGGCTGTCAGCGGGAGCTGATAAGAGGCCCGAGGGGCCGAAAGCCCCAGCCTGTGGGCAGCTGAGCCCGTCATCGGCCACAGTCCTCTGCCCCTGGGCTTGTTTCTGGGGTGGGGCCCAGGGGCGGGGGCCACGCCCTCAGGGCCCCCATGGCCACGCAGGCCCAGTCCAGAGCAGAAGCCTCCAACTTGGGGTGCGGCGGCCCAGGCGTTAGCCGGGTCCGGGGCTCCTTGGCGGGAACACACACCCTCCCCTTGGGCCCCTCGGTGGGCCGGGCGCGGGGACCGGTGAGGTGGGCAGCAGGAGCCTGGCCGCCCCACGTCCCAGGGGCGCTCTCCTGGCCCTGCGGGGCTCCTCGACCTGCCCCCTCGAGTGAGCACCAGGGGCGAGTCCCCCGCACGGCACCCGCACCCGGCACTTTGTAAGGGTCGCTGTCGCGCCTCCCAGATCCAGGCGACGGAAACACGGGCGGGCAGGACGTCCCTAGCACTCAGGTGTGCCCCACCGTCGGAAAGGGCTGTGTCAGCCCTGGGGGTCCCTGCTGGGCTCGAGGGGAGTCTGGGCTGAGAACTCCTAGACCCAGAGGGTCGCTCAGGGGGTGCCACGGCCATCCGCGAGTGTGTCCAGACTTGCCTCGGAGCCCCACTCCGAGAAGGCCTGCAGAAGGGAGTTATGAGGCTGGTGTCTTTGTTTCCTCTCTGAGTCAGGCACAGCGACTGACTGACTGTTTCTGCCGCGAGACTGTCCCCTGACCCAGTGAGGTCCGTATGAACGCGCGTGTCGGGCAGTGAGATTTCACAGTCGGGCTTTAAGGACAATATGATGTAGCAAAACCTTTTTTTAAATCCGAAAAGCCGAGTTTCCACCTGGTTCTTGGCAGGTGTGAGTGAGTGAGGGCTGGAGGGTGGGAGCAGAGTGAGCACTGCAGGTGTGAGCACCCCTCCAAAGAAAGAAAGAAAAGAAAGCGTGGAGCCCGCTCCGGCCCGCCCGTGCCCTGCGCGGCCTCTGTGTCTCCGTGGCACCGCGAGCTCTGGCCCCGAGCAGCTGGCGCAGGACCGGCGGGACCGTGGCCTGGTGGGGCCCTCAGGCCATGGAAAGTGGCACCGGGAGAGCACTGTGGGCAGGGCAGGACACAGCTGCCCGTGTCCCCCCGCCCAGGGCTTCTTGGTACAACTTGGCTTCTCTGCAGCCAGGAGCAAGCGGGGCAGGAAGTGCTGAGTGAGTGAGTGAGTGAGTGTGAGTGTGAGTATGTGTGTGAATGAGTGTGTGTCTGTGTCTGTGTGTGTGTGAATATGAGTGTGTGTGAATGAGTATGTGTGTATGTGTGTGTGTATGTGTATGAGTGTGTGTGTGTGTGTGTGTGTGTGTGTGTGTTGGGTTTCGGCTGGTTGGCAGCTGCCGGCCAGGTCTCCTGGTGAGCAGGAGGGTCTGGACACTCGGTTTCCCGTGTCAGCTGCAGTTCCCGGCTCCGTGGCGAGGGACGCAGGGGCACAGGTTCCCGTGCCCGGGAGGCCGCGCCTGGCGTCCCCCGGCGCGTGGCCAGCAGGAGCCGGCACGGGGGCCCAGAGACTTGGGAACTTTTGTCCTTCGTGTTTGCTCCCTGCACTTAGCCTATAATTGAGTACACAGTCGCGCTGCAGATTGCCTACGTGGGAGTCGGGATGCATATTTAATGCCTGATTTAAAAAGAAAAATAGATGCAGTGACATGTGGGCAATTTTAGGAAAGTGTGTTCCGTGTAGATTCAAATAAAGCTTTGGAGAAACTCGTTTTTCTCTTTCTTCGCAGAGACGTGTTGTTTCTCAGCAGGAACTGTTGTAGATTCATATTTATTAAGTGATGAGTAGTTGGTTTTTCCCGTGCACTTCTAGTGACAAATTCAAGTGGCAGTGCGGGGAGGAACCGGCGTTCCTGCAGCACACCCCTTCCTCGCCCCCCTGCTCCCTCAGGAGAGCCGGGCGGGGCAGCCGAGAGAGACCACCACCGCGTCCCCCGCCCAGAGCCCCCTCCTGCAGACCCCGGGCCCTGTCCAGGCGCAGGTAGAACCTTCCTCGAGGGCGTCCACTTCCTGGGCAGACCGGAGCTGGTGCCGCCTGCCGGCTGCCTCTCCCTCACCTTCCCCGGTGATCCCGGCAGAGGCCGGGCGGGCGGGCGGGTGCGGGGCCTGTGTGCGCCTGTTCTGCTCGCATGCTCTCTCGAGGAGACCCGCCCCGCACTCGGCATCTCTGCTGCCAGGAAGACTTCAGGCGGCAGGTCCAGCCCCCCTCGGCGCTTTGATATTTTCTAAGGAGGCCTGGAGCTGCCTGCAACTGCCACCAGAGGAAGGTGCGGCCTGCTGGGGCCGGCAGCGGGGACGCAGCCCGGTCAGGGCCCTGGGGTGCACCCAGTGTCTCCCGCCCGGGGCCCAGGTGTCACCTTTCCCGGAGGAGACAGACAGTGTTGCCCACTCAGGGTCAAGGTCGAGCAAATTCCACTTCCCTCTGCTGGCCCGGGACCACCAGCGCTGGGCGTGGCGGGCGCACAGGCGGGCATGCAGGTGGGCGTGGGTCGTGCCCGGTGCCCGCGGCCCCCCTGGCCCTGCTGCTGCGGGGCCGCAGCCTCCCCTCTCCCGCCTCCGGCCTCCCTGCCACCTTCCTGAAGGTCAAGAGTTTTCTTCTTTCCTTTCCTGTCCTTTTATCTCCCTCCGAGTAATTCTGAGTTTGCTCTTAATAAAAGGCGCACAACTGCCCGTTCTTAGCCAAATCGGGGCTTTTCATTCCAGATAAATGATTCCTCTAATCTCCCACTTATCCTCTTAAGTGGTCGGATTCTTCCCCCTCTGACCAGTTTCCAACCATCCACGGAAGGAGGCCGTGATAAATGACGCGGGGCGTGTGTTGGGTGAGGGGCGCGGGGTGCCGGCGCCATTCATCACGCCCACTGACGGCTCAAGTACTTTCACTCATGTCTTTAATCCAAGCTGAAAGTAAAAGTTGAAAATAATTCATCGGTATCGCTATTTGTTTCTCCTTTAACTCGCGGGCCGTGTGGACGCGTGAGGTGGGGGTGGGGCAGCCGGGCTGCGGGGCTTCCCCGGGCGGCCGTGGGCGGGGCCTGGGCAGACGCTGCGTCCTCTTCCCCGCGGGCTCTCTGGCCAGCTGCTCGGGGAGGGGCAGCCGTGCTAGCCGGGCCGTGGCTCCCCGGCGCGTGTGTGAAGGGGCCACAGGTGCCAGACTCTTCTCCCGTGGCCTGAAGGGGTGCGGAAGGAAGAACAGACCTCCAGAGCAGAAGTATGAGGCCGCGAATAGCTCAGCTGCAAAGGCCAGGAACAAAGTGGAGGCGACAGTTACTAGTAGCTGGATGGAGTGTCGCGTGCGGAGGGCGAGGCTCGCCTCTGCGTGGCGCCCAGTCGCACGCCCGGTGGAACCAGCCAGCCCGCGGCGGGCAGGAGAGCATGAACTGTCCCGAGTCTCCAACGTGTTTCCGAATAAATGAGATGTGTGCCAGTGCGGGAGGGAAAACAGCCGAGCGTTGTTGAAAGACTTATGTGGAGATAATGGAGAGTTTATAGATATTTTCTTTATTGATCACTCAGAGAACTTGGGGCTTTGCTGGGAGGTTGGCAGCCGAGCCGTTTGCCCATCCCGCGTGACTGACAGCAGGAACGGAGGCTTCTGCGCGAGAGCACTGCGCAGAGTGCGCCCTAATTTACTGCCATAGTGCTCATCAAAAGCACCCTGGCAAAAATCACCCGATTTATCACTTCTATTACCGGAATTTCACATTGAGTTTGAGGAGACGTGCTGCTGTAATGTGACAGGCTCTGAGCTTCTTCAGACTCTGCAGCTATCGGGGTAATCAGAGGGAGATGGAAGCACTTGTTACAGTTTCGTAACTTTTAATGGTGCCTTAAAAGAAGTGAAGCAGCCCGTAAGCCGGGAACCTGGACTGTGTGTGTTTTGGAGACCTTTTCCCGCCCCGTCTCTAAGGAAAGACTTGACGGGCCGCAGGTCTGCGGGGCTGCATTGGAACCGGCCCGAGCCCAGAGGCCAGCGGGGTTTCCTTCCCAGGGCGGGCGGCCCCTGGGCTCCCTCGAACTCCCGCTCTGCTCAGTCCCAGCCCCTTCCCGCGCCCGGCCCGCCCGCTCGGCCCCCGGGCTCCGGCTTCCCCACCTCCTCCCCTGGGCAGTTACTCTGCACGTGGCCGGTGTGCGCCCCTCGGAGCTCAGGTGTGCTGGAACTCGGGCCGGGCCCCTCTGTCCGGAACCCCCGTGGGCGAGGCGTGCCCGGCCACAGGCCCGGCTGCCGTGTAGACGGGCTCACGCCGAGGGCTCCAGCTCTGGCCTGCGGGCGTGTGGCCCGGGAGTCATCCAAGTACGGTCCCCAGGCACCACTGGGGTCCCCGATCCCAGAGCCAGCAGTCGGCCCTGAGCTCCGCCAGGACTGGCCCAAACCAAAGAGGGAAAATGGGATCGTTGTTCCTCCCGAGAGGTGAGGCTGCGGGACGGGTCACGGCTAGGCCCAGAGACGACCCGGAGGGGCCGCTGGGTGACGGCCAGGCTCCGGCCGAGCCCCATACCGGGTCCTCTCAATCCTACAGTTCTTCTTGGTCCACTTATTTCAAAGTGACGTTTTCCGGCCTGTTGGGGCTTTCCCTGGAGAGTCGCCCCCGCCCACGTCTCTCCTCGCAGTCTCCTGCCCGCTCGGGAGGCCAGCGGGCCGGGCCGGGCTGGGCGAGGGTCCTCCGGCCTGCCCGCCTGGAGACGGGACTTGAGGCTCACGGACCCGCCCTCTGAGCGCTCCGGGCGGCGTTTCCTCCCCAGGCTGGCTCTGCGCTCCGGGTGCCGTGGGCGGTGTGGCCAGAGGCCCGAGGCCGCGGTGCCTGTTCTGCCTTCCCGGGGTGCTCTGTAGACGCTCCCGACACCTGCCCCGGGCCAGGCTGCGTCCCCGGCACCTGCGACCGTTCATCTGTCAGTGGCCTCCTCGTGGCTTCAGTGGCCAGAGGCCGGACGCCCAGCAGCAGCCACTCAGCTCCTCTGGGAGGGGCTACAGCACGCGGGTCATCTCCTTCACCGCCTCAGTGGTGACAGTGCCTGTGGCCTGCCACTGTCAGCTCCGCGCTTGGACTCTAGGTCACACTCCTCCCTCCCACGCTGACCCCTGCACTGACCCCAAGGCCAGCCTCCTCCCAACATCTCCCTTGCTTCTCCCCTCGCACCCCCTGCCCAGGGCTCCAGCCACTCTGGCCTTCCCCTGCCAACCACAGGGCCTTTGCACTGATAGTTCCATGGGGCAGGAGACTGTGGCCTGCCCTCACCTCCGTCTGCTTCTCAGACCTCTTCTGACTGCCCACCTGGACACAGCAGTCCGTACCTCGCTCTGGCCCACCCTGGTCCAGGCCACACCCTGCGGAGGCGGCAGGCCGGGACACTGCCTGGTACCCCATCCCCCGCAGAGAGCAGTCATGCTTCCAGAGAGGCCGCGGGGTGGGCCACCCGGGCAGAGTGCCCGGCCGGCTGGGAGGGTTCATGAGCCAGCGAGGCCGGAGCGTCATTAGTACTGGGGCAAAGGCCCGCCCAGCGAGGCGTCCTGGGACCCAGACAGAAAGTGCTCAGGACTCGGGCAGTGGGAGCTCCAGGCCCGCAGCAGGCCGTGACCCGTGCAGAAAGAGAAGGCGTTACTCCTTCTGACAGTGCTCGATGGGAGTATGCGCCCAGGAGCGGACACTCAGGCATTGGAGACCGCAGTGTCCACTTCACGGCCAAGTGCCCGGGGGCTCCGTGCAGTTAGGGTTGGGGCAGTTCCGGCCAAAACCAGAAGGACAAGCCGTGCCCTGTCCTTGCGGTGTGACAAACAGGAGCGTCTAACGGGAAAGTCACCTGTGAGATTTAGAACGCTTTCCCGTGTAGTAAGGAGGGGAAGAAGGCAGCAAATCAGAGCATTAGCTACGTTCTGTTTAAAAAGTAATGAAAAATAAAACGTCCTATTAGGGCCTACGGGAGGTGATTGAAGCTGGACCCAGAAATAAATGCACAGTCTTAAGTGCCTTTACAAATGAAAGAGAGATGCAAAATTAATTATTTACTACTGCAATCCATAAATGTCATAACAAAGGAGCAATAAAATAAGAGGAAAAGCAATAATAGGTGACCTAGAAAACAGGAAAACAAAAATTAGTAAGACGAAGACAGTTCAGGTGGAAGTGAGGTGAGGTGAGCCCGTCAAACCAGGAAAGAAACGTTGAAGTGAAACGTGTCTGCGGCTGATGGAGGATGATGCTCTAAACAAAACATCCATTTAAACAGGTGATACAGTTGGAAAATGTCAACATAGCGGTTCCGGGATAAATTGAGACTTTTCTTTCTCTCTTTTTTTTTTTCACTTTTCTTTGAAAAAAATTCTTCTATTGGCTAGGAATTGTAAGTCTTGCAAGTTTTAAAACTTGTGACTTTTTGAGCCGACAGCCCTATGCTTTTCTCTCTCCTCTAAGATCTGAAACACCGTCTGTCCTGTTCCCTGCAGCGTCTGACTCTGAGAAGTCCGGCCCGAAACGACAGAATAGCCTGTGATTGCACAAAGGACCCCCCGAAGCTCTGGGGGAGCCTCAACCACATCGGTGCAATAAGTTAGAAAATCAAATCGTTATCTCAAAGGGTGCCACAAAGAAGACCTTGTTATGGGACTTTTCTAATGAGCAAGAAATCGAGGTAATTTACGTAACAGGTACAGCATCGCCCGCGAGACAGTCCAGTGGTTAAAGGCCAGCGCCCGGGGAGGGAGCGCTGAGGGGCGGCCGAGGGCAAGGGCCGAGGGCGAGGACGGCTTACAGGCTGTGCTGGGGCTGCCAGACAGCCGGAGACAGCCATGGGCACCACGATTGTTTGGGAAAACTGGCACTTCGGTTCATTTAAAAAGTAAGAGTAAGGGCCGGAGACGGAGGACAGGCAGGTGCTTGCCTCGTTGCGGTCCACCTAGTTCACTCCCCAGCACCAGCACATAATCCCTGAGCACCATCAGATGTAGCCCCAAACCCTGCGTAAATTTAATCCAAATTATTTGGTGTCACTCTTGGAACGAGGAAAATCATTATTTTTATTTTTATCTTTTTAATGAATCACCATGAGATACAGTTACAGACTTACGAGCTTTCGTGCTAACGTGTCAGTCATACAGTAATCGAGTCCCCCCACTCCACCAGTGCCCATTCTCCACCACCAACGTTCTCAGCATCCCTCCCACCACCCCCTCCCCGTCCTCCCCTGCCTCTGGCACAGGCACATTCCCTCTTCCTCTCTCCTTTTGGTGTTAGGGTTGGCAATACCAATACTACTCGGCCATCGTGTCTGGTCCATAGTCTGCTTTCAGCACACATCTTCCGTCCCGAGTGAGCCCTCCAACCGTCATTCACTTAGTGGTCCCTTCTCCATCCCAGCTGCCTTTTCCCTCAGCATGTGAGACCGGCTTCCAAGCGTGGGGCGATTCTCCTGGCCCTTATCTCTGCTATTCTTAGGTGTTAGTCTCCTATTATATTACTTTATATTCCATAAATGAGTGCAGTCATTTTGTGTCTGTCCTTCTCTTTCTGACTCATTTCACTTAGCATGATACTCTCCATGTCCTTCCACTTAGATACAAATTTCATGATTTCATCTTTCCTAACAGTTGCATAGTATTCTACTCTTTAGATGTGCCAAAGTTTCTTTACCCAGTCATCTGTTCTCTGGCACTTGGGTTTTTTCCAGATTCTGGCTATTGTAAACAGCGCTGCAATAAACATACAAGTGCAGATGTCATTTCTACACTGTGTGTGTGTGTGTGTGTGTGTGTGTGTACACATTTGCATCTCCGAGATATATTCCCAGAAGTGGTATTGCTGGGTCAAATTGGGAGCTCAATTTCTAGTTTTTTGAGAAATGTCCATATTGTTTTTCAAAAAGGCTGGACCAGTAGGCATTCCCACCAGCAGTGAAGGAGAGTCCCTTTCTCCCCACATCCACACCAGCACTGGTTGCTTTTGTTCTTCTGAATGTGTGCCAGTCTCTGTGGTGTGAGATAATATCTCATTGTTGTTTTGATCTGCATCTCCCTGATAATTAGTGATGAGGAGCATTTTTTCATGTGCCTTTTGGCCATACGGATTTCTTCTTTGAGAAAGTTTCTGTTCATTTTATCACCTCATTTTCTGATGGGATTAATTTTTTTTTTCTTGTGGAGTTCAACCAGTGCCTTGTATATCCTTGACATTAACCCCTTATCAGAAGGGTATTGGGTGAATATTCTTTCCTGTTCTGTCGACTCTTTGTATTCTGGTCACTGTTTCTTTTGAGGTGCAAAGCTTCTTAGTTTAAGATAGTCCTGTTTGTTTATCTCTGTTTCCACTTCTTTAGTCAGTGGTGTGTCATCTTTGAAGATACCCTTAGTTTCAATGTGGGGGAGGGTTTTGCCGACATTTTCTTTAGTGTACCTGATGGATTCTGGTCTGATGTTGAGGTTTTTAATTCATTTTTATCTGACTTTTGTGCATGGTGTTAGGAAGAGGTCTAAGCTCATGTTTTCATGTTTGCATGTAGCTGTCCAGTTTTGCCAGCCCCATTTGTTAAAGAGGATTCCCTTGCTCACTTTATAGTTCTTGCTCCCTTGTCAAAGATTATCATCTAAGGTATGATCATTGAGGATATGTGTAAGGATATTCAGCCCTATGCCATCGGTCTGCAGATCCACCTTTGCTCCAGTACCATGCTGTTTTAATTATTACCGCTTTGTGGTGCAGTTTGAGGTTGGGGAAGGTGATGCCTTTCTTTTTTTTCTCCCCAGTAATTGCTTTAGCTATTCGTGGGGGCTTGTTCCATATGAATTTCAGGAGTGTTTGATCAATTTCTTTGAAGAATGTCATGGGTATCCTTATAGGGATCACATTGAATCTGTAAAATGCATTGGGGAGTCGCATTGCTATTTATGCTGTATAATGCATTGCTGTTTTCACACTGTTAATTCTCCCAATCCATGAGCAGGGGATGTGTTTCCATTTCTTCATGTCCTCTTTTATTTCGTGAAGTAATTTTTTTTTTAGTTGTCTTTGTACAGCTGCCTTACCTCCTGAGTTAAGCTGATTCCGGGGCACTTGATTTTCTGAGGCATGATTATGAACAGGATTGCTTTTTTCATATCACTTTCTTCTCTCAGTATTTGCGTGTAGGAAAGCCATGTCTTGGTCGAAGAATTTAGCCCAGACCCTCGCCAAGAGCACGTCCTGGCGGGCTTTGGGACCGGGGCTCCTCACCCAGCCCAGTGGGCCCTGCCGGGAGACAGACCAAGCTGAGGGTGAGGAACCGGAGGAATTCTTACTCTGCTTTTTTTTTCCCCTGTAACAGAAGTTGAGTCTTAAATGCACAGTAGGTTCCAAACACTTTATTCTCACTCCTGTTCGTGACAGAGGCTACCGGGGAATCAGGTGTTTAACCAGGAACGGTATTACACATCAGTCCCCAGGAGCAGTAGCCACGGGGCCCTTCCCCTGGGCCCTGCCTTAGAGCTCCTCTGCCCCTCCTCCCCCTCTGTCTGAGGCCTCACCCGCCGTGCCCGTCTCCCGGCCTCTCCTTGTCAGCTTCCTCCCGCCACCTTCCAGGACAGACATCATATATCAAGGTTGAATATCCTGACAGTAAACCCAGGTTTGGGACTCTGCGCCAGGCTGTTTTCACACAGGGCGCCCCAGAGGGGGCCGGGTGAGAGCCCTCCCCACCCCAAGGGACCAGCCCCTGCAGCCGACCTCCACTCCCAACCGCCGCCACGCTCCAGGCCACTTTCTGGACACATTATAAATACTTCCTACCCATTTTCCATAACTACCACACCATATTTGATGGAGTTCAGACAGTAGGCAACAAATCATAGAGAGTAATATATAACATATATGTATATATATATACATATATATATACACATACATACATACATACACACATACATATACCTCTTGGAGAGCCCAGCAAGCTACCGAGAGTATCCTGCCCACACGGCAGAGCCTGGCAAGCTACCTTGGCATATTCAATGTGCCATAAACAGTAACGATAGGTCTCATTCCCCTGACCCTGAAAGAGCCTCCAATCGTTGGGAAAGATGAGTAAGGAGAGGCTGCTAAAGTCTCAGGGCAGGGGGGAATAGAGACATTACTGGTGCCCGCTCGAGTAAATCGACAAACAGTGGGATGACAGTGATACAGTGATAAGAAAGCCATGGACTTTTGGGTAATAATTGTATAGCCTGCGACTTTACAAGTCTATTGTTTCTAGGAGCTAATTGGTAGCGGCTGTAGGGTTCTCTAAATATAGTATCATGTTATCTCATATAGTGAGAGTTTGATTTCTTCCTTTCCTATCTGGATGCCCTTGATATCTTTTTCTTGCCTAACTGCCATGGCAAGTACTTCTAGTACTATATTGAACAGAAGTGGTGAGAGTGGGCATCCTTGTCTTGTTCCTGATCTTAGAGGGAAGGCTCTTAGTTTTTCCCCATTGAGGAGAATGCTTGCCATAGGCTTGTGGTAGATGGCTTTGACTCTCTTGAGGAAAGTTCATTCAATTTCCATTTTGCTGAGAGTTTTCATCATAAACCGGTGCTGTATCTTGTCAAATATTTTCTCTGCTTCTATTAATATGGTCATATGATTTTTATCTTTTCTTTTATGGATATAATGAATTATGTTGATTGACTTGCAAATGTTAAGCCATCATGTATCCCTGGAATAAATCCCACTTCGTCATGATAGACAGTATTTCTCATGGCGTTATTGGATTCTGTTCATTAATATTTGTTGAGGATCTTTGCATCCATGTTCATCAGGTTTATCAACCTGTAATTTTCTTTTTTATGTGGTGTCTCTGTTTGCTTTTGGTATTAGGGAGATATGTGCCTCCTAGGAAGTGTTTAGGAGAGTTTCTGTTGCTTCAATTTCCTGGAAAAGCTTGAAAAGGACTGGCAGTGGTCCTCTAAGTGTTTGGAAGAATTTGCCAGTGAATCCATCAGGACTTGGACTTTTGTTTCTGGGAAAATTTTTGATTACTGTTTTAGTTTCTTTGATAGTGATGTCTGCTCAGGTGTTCCAGATCTTCTTGGCTCAGCCTTGGGAGATCATAGGAATCCAGGAATTTATCCATTTCCTTCAGATTTTCTTGTTTCATGGCATACAGGCTTTCAAAGTAATCTTTGATGATCTTTTGAATTTCTTTTGTTTCTGTTGTGATGTCCTTTTTTTAATTTCTGATTCAGTTTATTAGGATTCTCTCTCTCACTCTCTCTCTCTCTCTCTCTCTCTCTCTCTCTCTCTCTCTCTCTCTCTCTCTCTCTGAGTCTTTCTAGTGTTTTATCAATCTTGTTTATTTTCTCAAAGAATCAGCTCTTGGTTTCATTGATCTTTTGGGTTGTTTTTTGGGTTTCCAAGTCATTAATTTCTGCTTTAATTTTATTATTTTCTCCCTCCTGCCTGATTTGGGCTCCTTTTGTTGAACTTTTTCTAAGATCTTGAGCTGTGAAGTCTGGTTTTGTGGTTTATGTGGGCCCTTTCTTCCTTCCTGAGAAATGCTTACAGAGCTATAAATTTTCCTCTTAACACTGCTTTAGCTGTGTCCCACAAGTTCTGGTAGCTCATGTCTTCATTCTCATTTGCTTCCAGGAATCTCTTGATTTCTTCCTTGATTTCCTCTCTGACCCACCCACTCATGTTCAACATTGAATTATTTAATTTCCAGGTGTTTGATTTGGTTCTCCATGTCTGTGTGTGATTAACTTCTATCTTCAGTGCATCACGGTCTGAGAAGATAATTGATATAATTTCTGTCTTCCTAATTCTGTTGAGATATGTTTTGTGGCCCAGCACATGGTATAGCTTGGAAAATGTTCCATGTGCACTGGAAAAGAATGTATTCGATTTTGAGGGGATGAAAAGCCCTGTATACATCTATTAGCCCTCTCTCTTCCATTTCTTCTTTCAAAGCCAGTACTTCCTTGCAGAGTTTTAGTCTTATTGATCTATGAGGTGATAAGACGGTATTGAAGTCTCCAACTACTGTTGTGTTGCTACCAATGTCCTCCTTGAAGTCTATTCACAGTTGTTTTAAGTATTTAGCTGGCCCCTATGTTTAAGAGTGTGATTTCTCCCTGATACATATCCCTTAATTGTTAAAAAATGGCTTTCACTGTCTCTTTTAATCTTTTTCAGCCTGAAATCTATGTTGTCAGATACTAGTATGCCCTCCCAGGCTTTTTTGAGAGAGTTGTTTGCTAGCAGGATTGTTTTCCATCCTTTGGCTTTGAGTCTGTGTTTGTTCTGACTTCAGATGTGTTTCTTATAGGCAGCAGAATGTTGGGTTCAATTTTTTAATCCATTTTGCTACTCTGTGACTCTTAATTGGTGCATTTAGACTATTGGCATTGAGGGAGATTATTATCATGGGGTTTTGTGCCATCTTTCTGTAGGGGTTTGTGGTGCGAGTAGGGGGCTTTCTCCTTACAGAAGCCCCTTTAGTCCTTCTTTTAAGATTGGTTTTGAGTCTATGAAGTTCCTGAGCTGTTTATCCATGAAATAGTGTATCGTTCCTTCGAGTTTGAGTGAGGGCTTAGCCGGATAATGTATTCTTGGTGAGGTGTTCGTTTCATTGAGTTGTTGTTACTGTGTCCCACCATTGTCTTCAGCTCAGACAGTTTCCTCTGAGGGGTCTGCTGTGAGTCTAAGGGGTGCTCCTTTGCATGTGATTTCCTTCTTGGACCTTGCTGCTTGCAGTGTTGTGCCTCTGTCTGTGGTATTCATCGTTCTGACTATGCCATGTCCTGGAGTCTTTCTATTAGGGTCTCTCTGGGCTGGCACCCTTTGGGCTTCTTGGATCTGGATTCCTGCATTCTCCAGCCCTGGGAACTTCTCAGCGGTGGTATCTTTAACTGTTGCTACTCCATTGGGGTTGCCTCCCTGTCCTTCTGGTACTCCGGTGATTCCTATGTTGTTCCTCTTGAATTCATCCCCTCGGTCTCTTACTGGTCCGAGCGCTATTTTGAGGTCTTTTTCTATTATCTGTTTTTCTCTGTATGCTTTCTGAAGCTCGTCTTCCAGCTCAATGATTCTGTTTTCGGCTGTTGTCATTCTACTTTTGAGGGCACCCACTGAGTTTTTAGTTTCATCTCCTGAATTCTTTATTAGTGACGCGTGTGTTTGTAGCTTTCTTATTTCTGCTCTCATTTCTTCCTGTATTTTGTTGGCTGTCTGTTCCACTGTTTCTCTCATGTCCTCCTTTAATTTACTGGATGCCTGTTCCACCATTTCTTTGAGCTCGCTGAACATCCTCAGCATTTCATCTCTGAATTCTTTATCGAGAGATTGTATTTGTGGGTGTTCCGTGTTGAGGCTTCAGGGCTCTTTTCTTCATCCCCTCCTCATGGTGGGGGTCTGCGCTGTTTCCTCATGTTTCTGTGGTGGTATGCAGCTGGGCCCTGCAGTTCACTCTCAGTGACCCCCTCTACTGCAAGGGAGGGTTCTAGATGGGCTCAGTCGATGGTGATCTTCTTTTTCCCCTTTAAGAATACTCCCTCTTTGGTGCTCTTCTGTGCCTTACATGAGGCCTCTAGTGTAGCTCTTACATTAGGCTTGTTCACTCTCTTGTGCTCACCGATATTTGGGTAGTTTGGGGAGTATTCTGACTGGAAGAGGCTAGTGGGCTATTGGGATAGCCAGGCTGTCCTCGTCAGAACTAGGTGACTGAGGCTGAGAGGTGAGTCCTAAGCACTGGGAAAGGGAAAAACAATTGTGGCCGTGTGAGGGGCCGCCCTGGACACCAGGCCCACCACCTCGGCCGTGCCTGCGGGGAGGGGCTGCGCGGGGCTTGCAGCTCAGTTCCCTTCTGGCGCACTGCTAAGGCTCTCGGGGTCCCCTTGGCCTAGGTGCTCAGAGGGCACCTCGGCCGAGAAGGGGGTCCTCAGGTTCCCTGGCACTGCTTGCTGGAACGAGGACAGTTATTATTGTGCTTCTTAATTGTTCGTCATCTAGAACGTTCTGTGAGAAATTGAAAGCTTTGGTAGCCGCAGCTCAGCCCAGATGAAGCGTTTCTGTTGCCGGAGCCACTCAGGAAACTCTTCTCGGAAGAGTAATTCCCCTCTCCGGCCTAACAGAACCCCGTGGGTGTCAAAGCCCCTTCCCGTGTCACCTGCAGTATTGGAGGGGAGTGTCCAGGGCCTCGCCGTGGCGCCGGGAGACAGCACTGACCTGGCCCCTGCACTGGCCACCGCGGCCCACCCTGAGGGGAGCCGGCACCGTGGAGACCAGGCCGGCCGGAGCATGCCCTCTGCCTGCGAGCTCGCGCGCTGCCCCCATCAGGGACGCAGCAGGGCCGGGAACGCGGGAGAAGGGTGCAGTGGGCCCATCAGCGAAGGGCATGTGGTCAGTGAAGACACGCGTGTGTGGCCGTGAGTACATGTATGAGTAGACCGTCCTGAAGAGGGCCCACAGATCAGTACAGGTGAATGGGTTATGTAAGAGCTTCCTCGTCAGGTGCAGCAGCAGGAAATCTATTTAAATTTTCATTTGACTGTTTGCCAAGAAAAATTTTGATACTTTGAATATGAGGGGAAAAAATCGTAAAATCTCTAGGAATAAAATTGAAAATATTCTTTTAAAAATTCAGGCAGTGGGGGCCGGAGCGATAGCACAGCGGGTAGGGCGTTTGCCTTGCACGCGGCCGACCCGGGTTCGATCCCCGGCATCCCATATGGTCCCCCAAGCACCGCCAGGAGTAATTCCTGAGTGCAAAGCCAGGAGTAACCCCTGAGCATCGCTGGGTGTGACACAAAAAGCAAAAAAAAAAAAAAAAAAATTCAGGCAGTAAGCTTTCTCAGGATAGTAACAAATTGAATAACAAAGAACAGATGAGGAGACTTAACTCTGCTTCCAGAATGAAAGGAGACCTAGAAGGGGCCGGGCCGATGGCTCCAGTGGCCGGACGGCCCGGCCCAGTCTGGGCCCTGAACTTGATCTCTCGTACCACACCCCGGGGCCCCGCCCACAGCACCCAGGGGCCCTCTCTGACACACGGAGAAAAGTGAGAGAACCGAGACGGAGAGTGTGTCCGTCACCTGGCCCGGGGCAGCGTGGGGTTGGCTGTGACGAGCTGTGCCCTCGGCGGACGCCCTGAGACAACTGCGGGGCGGCAGCTGGCCTGGGTGAGGCCGCTCCAGCTTCCCCCGCAGGGCCCGGACCCAGCCCAGCCCGCAGCGGCCCCCCAGCCCCCGGGTGATCCCCAGAACAGCAGAACAAGTGGTCATCAGGTGGGGAGACAGAGCTAGGATGAATACCGGGGAAGTGACGGGAATGAGTTGGAAACTCGTCACCAGCCTGTCAGGGCCAGGGAGAAGCCTGCCAGCAGGTGTGCAGGAGCCACCGCCGTCTGACTGGCACGCCGCCCCACAGACTCCCGGGGCCCTGTCAGCGGGGTCACGGCCGCACAGCACGAGGTGCGGGTGAAAGACGCTCGAGAACAGCCCCGCTGCGTAGGAGAGGCCTTGACTGGCGCTGGCTGGCCACCATTAGTCAGATCATTAATGGCGATTATCGTGATCGAGTGATATAAATTACGTTCTTAATTATAATTAATAAATTGTGTAATTCGTGGTGTACCCTATAAAAGTATAAATCATAGTGAATGGGAGCAGCTTCTGGGGCCCTGTCGTAGTGACCCCAGGAGTAGAGGAGCCCGGTCTGCCTTGGGCGTCAGCGGCTAACAGCTGACCCCTGGCCCTGGGGACTTGTGGGCTTCCCGTCTCGTCTGCGTGAGAGCGCCTCGAGGTGTGGTCACTCCTCTTCCTGTGGTCAGCTGCTGGGCCGCGGGTGCAGCTCGGGAGGGCCGGGCTGAGGGATGAAGCCTCTGAAGGCACCACGGGGCCGGTCAGCCCCTCCTGGGCTCCAGGTGGGCGCGGGGCCTCCGTCAGCCCCTCCTGGGCTCCAGGTGGGCGCGGGGCCTCCGTCAGCCTGCTCTGGGTCTGGAGAAGGAACAAAGGAGAATTAGAGAGAAAGCAGCAGCCCGGGGCCGAGACACAGCCCACCGCAGCCTGCCCCATCCCGGGGGCGCCCCCTGGCGGGGGGGCATGGCCTTGCTGCCTGTGGTCTCCACTGAGCGTTACAGAAGGGTTTTGGGTTCCTGTTCTTCTCAAGGGCCTGCCCCTGAGAAAGAGCCCAGCGGGGGCGGGGGCGGGCTGGGGGTGTGGGGGGGGCGCCAGCTTCCAAAGGGGACGGGGGGCAGGCTGGGGGTGTCGGGGGCGCCAGCTTCCAAAGGGGAGGGGGCAGGCTGGGGGTGTCGGGGGGCGCCAGCTTCCAAAGGGGAGGGGGCAGGCTGGGGGTGTCGGGGGGCGCCAGCTTCCAAAGGGGAGGGGGGGTGGGCTGGGGGTGTGGGGGTCGCCAGCTTCCAAAGGGGAGGGGGGCAGGCTGGGGGCGTGGGGGTCGCCAGCTTCCAAAAGGGAGGGGGGCGGGCTGGGGGTGTTGGGGGGCGCCAGCTTCCAAAGGGGAGGGGGGAGGGCTGGGGGTGTCGGGGGCGCCGGCTTCCAAAGGGGAGGGGGCCTGTGTGCGGGGGGCAGAGCCGGGGCCACGGCGCTGCCGTGGATACTCTCGGGCTTCTCTGTCTCTGGGGGACTCCGTGGGCCCGCGCCCGTGCCCACACCGCACAGGAACCCCTGAAGCCGCGGGGGCTGTCAGCCGTGCCGGGGTCATGCTGTGACAGACGTCCCCGCAGCCGCCAGCCAGGGCCGTGCCCAGATGTGCCTTCCTGTCCCCGCTGTACCTTTCATTAAACTACATCTTGAGGATTTCATTTAAAGGGTGATGAATTAGAAACTCCGTGTAATGGTGTGTATTTTTACAGGAATTATTTCGAATAATTTCATCTCATAGGCATGCACTGTGGCAGATGTTTGCAAATCTTGGTTTAAAACTGATTGAAATATTTTAAGAAAACTGAAATCATGTCAGTGGCAAAATTTATTTTACGAAGTGCAGATGTAAGACATCAAGTTCTCAGACTGATGGCAGAATTAACAAAAAACACCATCTGGTTCAATAATTATCCGAAAATACCCATATTCTTGGATTTGTTTAATACCATTCCGTCTCCAGCTTTATTTTATCTGGGTTTGCACACCAACCAGGCTAGGTTGTACGAAACGGAGACTATTTCCATCTGATCATTTTTAAAAATGTGTTTGCATGAATAATGAATCTTTGAATTGTTACTAAACAAGCAAATTATCTGCTATGTGTCACATCGGTTATCAAGTTTGCACATGTGACAGTTTCAACAGCCGTCACGTAAAATGCATAGAGCTTGTAACCATATGTTTTTGCTTGACAAAAAGCTAAAACTCGAGATCAATTTTCAATATGGAATGCACAAATTAACACTTTAAAATGCACCACAATATGTACAGCTTGGCAAAGTTTGCAGAAATAGCACGTTTCTAGATATTAACTGATATCTTTGGATTCGACCTTAAGGTACTCAATCATTTTGATTAAAAGACTGATTTCTCATAAGACCACAGTCTGTTGGAGGCGCAAAGCCAATGACATTTGAGCATTCATATATTTTCATAAACTTTGAACAATGTCAGTGAGACACCTCTTCAATCTTGGCCACACAACAGCAGGGTATTCAATCTTTCTTTAGCTTCAGACAGAAAATTTGAATATCAGCACAGGGTTATAAATGTGGCGGTTCCCACGCGTGCTCCCGGCCGGGTGGGAGGAGCCCATCTTCTAGAACATTCTCTCCGACGCTCCAGGCCTCCTTTCCTTTGCCTCTCTCCGCAGAGGCCTTAGGGCTGGGACTTGGGTTTGGTTTTGTCAAACTTCCTTCGAAGGTTTCCTCTGGGGGAGGGGTGTGATGGGGAGGTGATGGGGAGGTGATGGGGAGGGGGCCGCACGCCCTCCCCTCGCCCAAGGGCTCCCGTGGCCATCCCCCAGGCGGCTCTTTCCTCCGGCCTTTGCCCTCCCCGTGCGCCCCGGCCCTGGCACCCGCCTCAGACCACCGCCTGTCTCTTCGGGTTTGTCTCGCGGGCAGCTGGGGCGAAGGCCAGACGGGCCGTGAGGGGAGATGCACGGTGAGGGCGCGTGTCAGTGGCGGCACCGCGGCAGGTGTGTGCGGAGTTGCCCCTGAGAGCAACTGGCAACCTCCCGAGGGTGCGCAGGAGGCATCGGGGGTCCCTCAGACCAAGGGAGCCGGTGTCGAGGGGCCCGTCCCGAGGGCACCAGCCGGGCGGCCCCGGGAGGGTGAAGCAGAGCCGTGGGCAGAGCCTCGGGACGCCCAGCAGGAGGGGGGCTGCAGGGGGCCGTGTTGGGGTGAGGCTGGGAGGCGAGGTGCAGCCGGCGACCCCCCCCCCACCGGGCCGGACCCCTCCCTGCGCTCGGTCAGTAGCGCTGTGGCTCGCTGCTTCCCGTGCACTGGGGGGGCACGGGAGGGAGGCAGGGGGTCCGCACAGGTGCGCCGCCTGGGGCCGCACCCTCAGGCCTTCCCGCTCACCAGGTCCTCTGCGGCCCCCGGGCCGTGTGGAAGCTCCAGCCTCGGGGTGGAGAGCCGGGAGCCCGTCTGCCGGGCCTGCTGGACACTGCCCCTTTGGGACGGGCGGGGAGGTGACGGGGGTCCCAGCAGCGGGCGCCTGCGTTGGCGTGTTCTGCGCGTGCCGTCCTGCCACTGTGTCTCCCGTGGTAGCCACGGTGACCGGCGAGTGCGCTGCTGGCCGGCCCAGCCCTGCTGCCCTCTGACCCGAACACACCAACAGATCCTCCATGGGGACGTCCTTCAGCCGCCCTGTGCCTCTGTGTCTCGCTGCCGGGTCACGTGGGCACGACACCCCCGGGCAGGGTCCCAAGGAGCGCGGAGCCCGAGTTCGCACAGTGCTGTCCGGGGCCACGCCAGGGGTGCGGGTGCCAGCGCCCTCCTCCAGCCCCGGGGCCCTCTGTGACTGTCTCTGCCGTGCTGCGTGTTTCTGTGCGCTGGCTCGCGTGGGCACGGCAGACGGTCACCGGAGCACGCGCGTGTGTTGGGGCATGGGGACAGCAGAGGCGCGGCAGGATCTGTGCAGACGGAAGCCGGGAGGCATTTCTGGAACCCGCCAGACGCAGAGCTGGCGTTCCGGGGAGGCGCCGGCCGAGGGCTGGGAAGCACAGTGGCTCGCCCCGGACACGCCGGGCTCCCCGGACGCCCCGGGCGCAGCAGGAGGTGCTGCGGCTGCACTCTCTCCTCGGGCTGAGATTCCGAGCCAGGTGAAGGCTGTGCCGGCTCCGTCTAGAGGACAGGGGCCACCTGTGGGGCTCGGCTCCTTCCAGGTGACTGGAGCGGGCGTGTGTCCTGACATTCGGGCTGTCGGCCGCGTTTCCCTCATTCCTGAGGAGGTGCTGAGGGGAGGGGCCTGGACACGCGTCGGGCTCGGGGAACTGTCTTCCACGCAGCCTTTGGGGCCGGCGGGCGGGGGTGCGGACTCCGTGCCGTCGGCTGGCCCCGGGGATCTCGCCTGGGGAGGGGCGCGTGGGCCCTGCACCCCCTCTCCGTGTGGCCCCTTGCATGCTGGGGCTGTGAGCAGGGAGTCCGGGCCCTCGGACCCGTGGTCAGTAATGGCCCAGCAGCCCCCTCGGTGAACCCCAGCTGTTTGCCTTTGGCTCCTGACCGGGCCTGGGTGTTGCGACGGCCCCGCACGTGTTCTGCCTCCACCTGGTTCCCGAGAGGAGAAAGCAGATCAAACGCTTTAAAGACACCGATCGTCCTTAGAGTCAGGAGAAAATTGATCAAAATATTAATTAGACTTTTGTTTTGCTAGTTTGCACCAGACAGATGGAGCTCTGATCTTTAGCGCCGTGACTCACGGAGCGGCTTGTGTACCAAAATGCCATTATTAACACAACAGTAGTTTCAGCAGTTGGTAATTATTGGCATAATTAAACATTTATCAAGAAACGAGTATTTATCATTCATTAAACTTTCATTAAAAATCCATCTCCGCACAGGCTGGATTAGCCCGTGGTTTCCGGGCGAGAACTCCTGAACTTCGGGCAGGGGCGTCGCGCGTTTCCTTACGAGCGGGGCCGCGTGCGGGGTGACGTTCCGGGAGGGGCGACTGCGGGTTCCAGAAGCTGTGTGCTGGCGCTGAGGGGCTTCCCGCGCCTGCACTCGGCACAAGCCCCCCACGCTTGGCCTCGCCCACGGGCGTGGACTCGCAGTGTCCAGAGAGCCGCAGCTGAGTCCTGGCTGGAGTGGCCGCACCAGGAGTGACCCGCCAGGCCAGCTCGGGCCCAGGGCACTGCCCGCCCTTCCTCCCCGCTTCCCTTCCTGCTGGCCGGCTGCTTGGCTGCCCTTTGGAGCAGTGCCCAGACCCCGTCCCTCGGGGACCCACAGGCGACTGTGGGGGGCAGCTGACGCTGGTCTCTGGGGCTCTGACTCTGGCAGAGGACAGGGCTGGTCTCCCCGCCGGCCCCAAAGCTCCCTCCTGGAGGGGGGGGCGCCCCATCTCTGGCGCTTGCCAGGGGCTTCCTGGGGAAGGGGTGATGGCACAGGGCAGCAGCAGCAGGGATGAGGCTCTGCCCGTCCCGGCCCTGCCCCGCCCAGCCCCTGCCCAGGGAGGCCCTTTTGCTGCTGTGTTTCCTTCCCACCGATCAGAACGATCAGGTGCATTTTCCAGGCCCCTGACCGTGGGCGGAAGCCGGTGACTTTCAGCGACCCCCCTCCCACCCCCAGCTCTGTCCCCCCGCGTCCGAGCCTGAGGTTCTGTGGGAGAACAGCCGCTCACCCCAGGCCCCAAGACGCTGGTCGGCACCCGCCCGCGACGCCTCCTGTCCTTCTGCGTCTGATGGGCGCCAAGGGCGAGGGAGATGTGTCCGTCCGTCTCTGCTCCTGTTGGACTTCGTGGGCTTTTGCCTGAGCCACACCAGCAGTCTGCAGCTGTTCCTCGTGGAGCCAGACCTCAGCTAGTCCCCCGTACCCGCGAGGGTGCCGGCGGGCGGCTCAGCGTCACCCTCCCTTGGCTGAGGTGCTTGGGAACTCGGAGTGTCTCGCTGCGTGGCGGCGGAGAGGCGTCTAGAGCCTCGGGAGGGTTGTGCTGCCGTGCGGGCGGCTGGTGTGGACACTCGGGGCCTTGGTGGGGCTGGCCGCGTGCCTCTCCATAGCCCGGGTAAGCAGTCGGGGCTGCCACCGCATGAAGGGAGGCATCCTCGCGGCTGGTAGGGTGGGCGCCGGGGGCAGCGCCCGGGTGCCGGAGGACGGGCCAGAGCCGAGTGCAGGAACGGGGCCACTCACCCCAAGTGTCCCGGATCCCGTAAGCCCCTCCCTGCAAGGAAGTGGACACCCCGGGAATCCCATCTGGGCCCTGAGTGAAGAGCCCGGAGTCAGCCCCGAGCATCACCAGGTGTGACCCAAAGCCCTGCCCCCCGGCTCCCCCAGAAAGACTGTGTGTTCAGTCGCTCCAGAGCCCTCATGGCACCTGCCACTTGAGTGCCGGCTCCTTCTGAACTGAGGGAGTGGGGCGAGAGCAGCATCCACTCCACTCTGGGGGGCGAGAGCAGCATCCACTCCACTCCGGGGGGCGAGAGCAGCGTCCACGGTGTCCCCAGGGAGAGAGCAGTGTCCACACCGTCCCTGGGGGCGAGAGCAGCATCCACTCCACTCTGGGGGGCGAGAGCAGCGTCCACACCACACTGCGGAACACCCTGGTGCAGCCGTGGGTTGCCAGAGCCCTCCCCAGCCCTGGCCCTCACGTGTTGGCCAGTGACCAGCGTGTCACTAGTCAGAGCCCGTAAGCCAAGGGTCCCCCCGTTGCTTCTCTGGCAGCCGCAGCCGAGGCTGCTCTTCGGAGACAGCTCCAGCCCCGAGGCCTGAGGCCCGCGTCACCCGGACAGCTGTCTCGGGAGCTGGTGCCGTCTGACTTCCAGGGGCATCGCAGCCTGCTCGCCTCGGGGACGCGTCACAGATGCCAGTTTCCGACTCGCAAGACCCTGTGGGCTGAGATCGCCGGTGACAGGGCGCGCTCGGCACCAGGACGGGCCTGCAGGTCTCGGTCAGGGAGCGCGGCTGCTAGGGGCTAGACAAAGGCGGGTGGGCTCGCAGGGAACAAAGACACTCGGGTAGCAGAAACGGGCTGGGGGCGCAGCCTGATTCTGCCCCGCCAGAAGCAGCCGCCGGGTCCCGCGCGTCCACCCCTTGAAGGCCGTGGGCAGGGCCGGCCGCTGGCCAGGGTGCAGAGGAGGGAGATGGCTGTGATGCGTGGATCCCGGCCCCGTCCTGACGCACATCAAAGGGAACAACGTTGATAGATTAAAAATAGAACAGAAACCAAAGCCGGGGCGGGGCCTTCCCCGTCCTCCGAGAATTGGTCCCGCTCGTCCCGGCAGCATACCTGGGTGAATCAGATGTCCCCGTTCACACCCTGATGAGGACGATGATTTATTATCTGTCCCTTGAATTTCTCGGAGCGTTCTGTCTAAACTTTAAAGGAGGATTGCATTTGCGATTAAATCTTAACAAATGTTGTTTTAACTAGACTGCAATATATGTTATTGACAACAAGCGACTTTTCTTCTCAAAATAACATTGGTGCTTAGGCATGCAATTTACAAAAATGACAAGGAAGGGTGGGACCCTCCCCAAGGTGAATGCGAGTTGACTGATTAGCTGGTATTTTAACTTAGATTCTTGCAAATTACAGACATAAGAAACCCTGCAATTTATATGTACTTTCGAAGTGAAAGCTTTAATCCCGTGATTCATGAAAGTAAAGTGGTAATAATTTAAGTACCATATTTTATTTATCCCTCAGACTTGTCAGCTGATACTAGAAGCATTCCTACTATTTTGGGGTTGCTGCCTTTGGCCACCTAATTGCTTCTTAGGGAGGAAGAGGGAAGTTGCTTATATAACGACGTGGATTGTCTTTGGCAGCATCGAGCCAAGGCATCAATCAGTCCATCTGGGTAAAATCACAAGCTGACTCCGATATTGCTAAATATTTATACTGTCAAGTACACACAGACATCCAGATGAAAGCAGGCATTCATTAGGAATTCTCTGGCTTGTCAGTTTAAAGATGTAGATTAGAGCAAAACCTCCCACCATGGTACTGAGTGCTCGAGAAAAGTCTATATTTAGCCATTCTGAGCAATAAATATCATCATATTGCCTCATTTAGGTAAATAGAGAATAAATATTGTCAAGATGATCTAGAGATAATGTAAACAGATCCCTGTTCCGAGTCTGGGTCCGGGGGAAGTTCCAGCACCGCGGTGAGCCCGCAATGCTCCGGGCTTGAGCCCTTTTCCTTAGCCTCCCCCTCCCCTTCTTGGTCACCGAGAAGGGGCAGCTGACAGATGAAGGGGGGAGATGGGGGAAAGACCCTCGTAACCGCCAAGGTGGTTCCAGGTTCCGGGAATCGGCTCTAATGAGAGCCCGGGCTGGGGGCTCGCCCTGCTCCCGCACACGCCTCTCGTCCAGGCGGGAGCGGGGGCCCCCTGCGTCGGGCCGGGCAGGGCAGGGGCAGCCCCCGCGGCCTGGGGCACCGCGCCCCTGGGCAGTGCCCACGGCCTGCTCTGGTGGGACCTTCGGGGAGCACGTGGTTCTGAAGCCCCGTCTCCATCCTGACAGGGCAGGGCCTGGCGGAGCCAGACGCCGCCCCCGGCCGCGGCCTCCTCCCGCTAATTGATAATCCCAGAAGTGATGCTCAATGGGAATTTTAACTGATGTCAAAGTTTTAGTTAATTGCACTGGATGATTTTTTGAGATTAATAATTAACATCTCTCTTTATAACTAAATATCCATAATTAATCAGCAAATCATAACGTGAAGACTAATTAACTTCAAACTCCAATCTTAACAGAAAATCCCTGTTCCTCTCCAACATCATTAATTACCAGAGTAATCAAAGTTACCCCTCGTGGGATAAAAGCATAAAGCGTTGAGGGTTTATCGGCTACGCTGTGAACACAGAAGAATTTCCAAAGTAACTTGAAGTGGCATCACCGATTGCAGAAATCACTAGATTTTCATCCCCACTCGGATTCACGGGCCAGTATCAGCTTATCAGTAAAGTGCTCCCGCCGCGGGGCTGCCCGTTGGGGGCGTCCGGGTTTGGCCGCGGGAGTCTCCACGGCCGTTTCCTTCGGGCGGGACCCTGCTGGCTTTGTTTCTCTCCTCCTCTGCCTGGCAGGAGACGGGTGGCCCCGGCTGCCGCTGCGGCAGGGTGCGAGTCTGGTGCTTTCGGATTCCCCGTGGCCAGCCGAGTGCCTAGACACAGCTCCCAGCAGCTGCTCTTTCCGTGGGACGCCTCAGGTGCCTTGGCCCCGGTGACAGCTAAAGGGGAGCCACGGGCAAGTCCAGGGCCGAGCTGCCCGGCTGGATGCCCCCGGGGGGTGGGGGGAGGGCGCTCTAGGCAAACTGGAGAGTTTCCAGGGGGGTTGAGAAGAAAGGGCTGGGGCTGAGCTGCCTTCCCGTGTCACGCGGTGGTGTGTGTGGCAGCTGTAGGAAGCCCAGCCTCGCCCTGTCAGGAGCTCCGCATAAATAGCGCCTGTTAACTTCGGCAGATCTCCGAGGGTACTTGGTGGCAATCAAGAACTCACAGCACTTCAACTAATGGGTTATGATCAGAAGCTCTCCTAATAGCCAGCTAGGGGGATCGGAATATGGAGATTTCTATAATTTTGTTGTCAACTTGTGATGTACTCTAGTGCTAATTATTTGGAACAATTATGTTTTCCTAATAACAAAAGAAGAAGCAGTGAATTAAGCGGGCTTACCTTCAGATCTTTAGATAACAGTTTAAATGCACTTGCCATTAAGAAATCGCGTTTCTCTCTGCCTTTCGGAGCCCTAATTATTGAAGAGGCTTGTCTTTCAGGAGCTCCCGCTCCCACTCCGAGCCCTGCTCCATGTGTCAGTTTCCAGGGATGATTCAGTAACTAGTATTTTCTCAGTCTTGGGCTTATGCACCTCCCCTCGGCTGCTTACTTCAGTTAGTTATTCAAAAACCATAATTAGTGAGTAATTAACGTGCGGATGCTTCAAAGGCAGACTGCTGGAATCCTGGCCGCCTCTCGTCCTCCGCGTGATGTGTGCATGATAAAGACGCCGGGCTGATGTGACAGGGGATGGAGGGTCCCCGCGCTCACGGCGCTGCAGGGGGATTCAGACGGACCGGTCCGCAGCCCAGCCTCGGAAAGTAATTATCCACACTGTTTCCGTAATGCAGCTAGGTGTTACCCTGCATTTGCAACTGTCACATCGTGGGCTCTAAATGTTTTTTAAGATCTCTGGATACTTGGAAGCTCTCCGCCTGCACGTTTCCTCCCCTCCCCTCCCCTCCCCTCCCCGCGGCCCGTCGCGGCGTGGCCGGTGGTCGTGGCCGGTGCAGGACACAGGTCCAGGTCTCTGTCGGGAGGCGCAGCCCCTCTCCCGGCCTGACCCCAGCCCCGGGCGCGAGCTGCCTCAGCTGGTGCAGCCGGCGGGTGGGCCGGGCCCTGCGGTGGTCGTCCACCCACGTGCGGGCGGGGGTCCCTGGGCAGAGCGTCCCCGGGCCGGGCGTCAGGCCCGCACCGTGCTCCGGCCGCGGCCCCGGCGGCCTGGGGGCGGCCTGTCGGGGGGGGGGGGGGGGCGCAGCCGCGGGCCTGGCCGTCGCGCGGGGTTGGTGGGGGTCGCGGGGCGGCCGGGGGGGGGGGCCTCCCAGGACCCGCCCAGTCCTCACCCGCAGGGCTGCCCAGAAGCGGCCACGCTGGGGTCCGGCCGCCGCTTGCCCCCCGACAGGAGGACCCGGGCCGTGGTGCCCGAGAGGCCGGGAGGCCGCGGGCCGGGCCTGGGGGTCGGGAGGGCCGGCGGGGCCGAGCGCAGGCTCGCTCTGTCCACGTCAGAGCCCACGGCTCGTGGTGGACGTGGGACCGGGGTCTCGTGGACCCGGCCCTCTGCAGGGCTCACCCTGGGCACCAGCATCAGGAGGCCTCTCTGCGGCCTGTCCACCCCAGCCTCCTCGCCCTGGCCGACCTGTCAGTCCAGCAGAGCCCGGCCCCGTCTGTCAGTCATAGCAGAGCCCGCCCCCACTGTCAGTCACAGCAGAGCCCGCCCCCGCCTGTCAGTCACAGCAGAGCCCGCCCCCACCTGTCAGTCCAGCAGAGCCCGCCCCCGCCTGTCAGTCACAGCAGAGCCCGCCCCGCCTGTCAGTCACGGCAGAGTCCGCCCCCACTGTCAGTCACAGCAGAGCCCGCCCCCACTGTCAGTCACAGCAGAGCCCGCCCCCACTGTCAGTCACAGCAGAGCCCGCCCCCGCCTGTCAGTCCAGCAGAGCCCGCCCCCACTGTCAGTCACAGCAGAGCCCGCCCCCGCCTGTCAGTCCAGCAGAGCCCGCCCCCACTGTCAGTCACAGCAGAGCCCGTCCCCGCCTGTCAGTCACAGTAGAGCCCACCCGGCCTGTCAGTCACAGCAGAGCCCGCCCCGCCTGTCAGTCACGGCAGAGCCCGCCCCCGCCTGTCAGTCCAGCAGAGCCCGCCCCCACTGTCAGTCACAGCAGAGCCCTCCCCGCCTGTCAGTCACAGTAGAGCCCACCCCGCCTGTCAGTCACAGCAGAGCCCGCCCCCAGCTGTCAGTCCAGCAGAGCCCGCCCCCAGCTGTCAGTCCAGCAGAGCCCGCCCCCACTGTCAGTCACAGCAGAGCCCGCCCCCGCCTGTCAGTCACAGCAGAGCCCGCCCCCACCTGTCAGTCCAGCAGAGCCCGCCCCCACCTGTCAGTCCAGCAGAGCCCGCCCCCACCTGTCAGTCCAGCAGAGCCCGCCCCCACCTGTCAGTCCAGCAGAGCCCGCCCCCAGCTGTCAGTCCAGCAGAGCCCACTCCTGCCTGTCAAGTCACAGCAGAGCCCGCCCCCACTGTCAGTCCCGCAGAGCCCACCTGACTCCCGAGCACTCTGGCCCGGGGCTGTGTCCCGCTGAGCTGTGAGCCCTTGGCTTGTGGAGCCTATTTCTGTTTTGACTGTTTTGAGAGCACGCTGTTTGCGCGCTATTTGCAAGTAGCATATTTGACTGGTGCGTGGTCATTTTTCTCGGGGTGAGATGGGTCCGCTTTCCTCCCCTGGGGGCGTGCGTGGAGTGTGGTCCCGTCCTGAGGGGTGTCCGAGAGGCCCGCTGACAGCCTGTGGGAGCAGTCTGCTGGGTTGCTGGCGGGACACTGGGCTGCGGCCCGCGTGGGTGAGCGCCCGGACACCTCGGGTCCAGGCCCTGACCAGGCTGACCCGGAGGTGAGTCTCCAGGGCGGCCTTTCGGGAGCAAATGCTCACGTGTTTGACTGATTCCCCGGAATCCAGTGGAAACAGCACTTTGCTGCTGTGCTGCTCTGAGTGACGCCTCTCCCCCTCACACAGCTACACAGCTACACACACACACCCCCACACACACAGCTACACACACATTCCCACTCACACACACACACACACACACACGTGGATCTCCCTTATACACATGTCCCCACTTGCGCACAAATGTGTCACACACACACACATGGGCTCCTTCACACACGCCTGGGTCTCCCTTACACACATCCTCCATCGCACACATGTGCCTTCACACACACATACAGACATCTCACACACATACACAAGTCATACACACATATACACACAGGTCACACACATATACACACAGGTCACATGCATATATACACAGATCACACAGATACACACAGGTCACACACATATACACACAGATCACACACAGATACACACAGGTCACACACATACACACAGGCCATACACATATACACACAGGTCACACACACACATTCCACTTCATTTTCCCCTCACAGACACACACACAATACACATGGGCCCCCTTCACACACATGTCCCCGTTCTCATGTACATACACATGGGTCCCCCTCATACACACTCGGGTCCCCCTCACATGCATTCACACACAGGTGCCCCCACATACACACACACACATGTGCACACACCCTCGTTGTTTCCTTGCCGTCTGTCACAGCCCTTGCCCCCCTTCTGCCCTGGCGCGTCCCCCGCCGGCCTCTCCCGTGGGGCCCGGCCAGCGCCTCCCAGGGCCGGCTCTGCGCGGACGCATGCACCCGCCCGCCCGGTGCTTGTTTATTGTGCTCCTGGATGGCGAGGTCTCTCCTGGTGGGTCACTCGCTACACAAATGGTGGATTCCCCGAAAGCGGCTGCGGCCGACGCCGACTCCATGTCAGTGTGTGTTGAGCGGGAATCGTGAAGGTGCCGGAGCCCGGGTTCCCGGCCGGCCGGTCAGCCGCGGGCGGCAGCCCCGGACAGACCAGAGATAGTCAGCTCCAGCTGACCGACTAGGAGGCGGAGGGACCCCCAGCTGGAGCGGCTGGGAGGGACCCCCCTTCCCACGGTGGCGCCCGTCCCGTCAGGTGCTCGGTCCCCGGCTCCCACCTCCTCGCCGAGCCCGTCTGGCCCCACTCCGGTGCTGTCCCGGGAGCTCTCGGCTGGCCCCTCGCCTCTCAGGCCCTGAGCTACCTGCCGTCACCTGCCCAGGGCGCGCGGACAGCTGCCATCCTGCCGGGCACCCGGGGGCCTGTCCCCAGGCCCTGCCCACCCTGGGCCTGGTCACTGCCAGGGAAGCCACAGGGACCGGCCAGGGGAAGATGGGCCCCTCCCCCCCACTGCCCGTCCTCAGGCAGACGCGCCCTGGGGCACAGAGCTGCACGCCTGGGGGGCAGCTGGGGGCGGGGGCCAGGGGGCGAACCGCAGGTGGCACGCGCCAAGGCCCCCTCGGGCCCCCGCAGTGTCTCCGGGTGGACAGTTGTCTCCGCCGGCTGCCTGTGAGGGCCGCGGCGTCGCCCGGGGTCTCTGCCCGTCCGGGAACGTCTCTGGCTCGGGTGCGTCGGTGGCGGTTTCTTCTCTCCGCAGACCCTGGGGGGCGTCTCTCAGCCCGGCCGGGCCTGCCCGCCTGGTGGGGCCTCGCACTCGTGACCCGGCCGCGGCGGCCCCGGGGTGGGCGCTTCCCTCCTGCTCCCGATGTGGCCCGGAAACTGCCTCCCCCGGAGTCGGGGCCTCCCGGGCGCGGGGACTCGGGCAGGAGCCGGGTGCGGGCGTGTGCTGGGTGCCCCGGGTGGGGGAGACCAGGCCGCGCCCCGGGTGCAGTGACCGGCAGGGACACTCCTCCCCTCAGTCCAGGCTGTCTCTCCCAGAAGCATCCTGAGGAGGCCTCGAGGCTGCGGCCCCAGGAGGGCACGGGGACACCGGCCTCTCCTGGGCCCTCCCAGGCTCCTGCCCCGGGGACTGGGGATGGAGTTTCCCGCCAGCATCCCTCGCCTGTCAGCGGTGCGTGTCACCGTGTCCCCGTGCGGCTGTTCCCCGAGCCCTCAGCAGGTGGGCTCCACAGAGGGGCAGGCTGGCGCCGCACGTCCAGGCTCCCTCCATCCTCTGGGCCGTGCTCGGTGAGGCAGCTCAGGAGGGGGCACAGCAGGGCATGCACACATGTGTGCACACGTGTGGGTGTGCATGTGTGCTCCTGTGTGGATGTGTGTGTAAGTGTGCATGTGTGTGGGCATGTGGGGGTGAGGGTGTGTAACTGCATGTGTGTGAGCGTGTGTGGGTACGCGTGTGGGTACACGTGTGTGGGCGTGTTTGTGTGTGTGGGTGCGCATGTGGATATGCGTGTGGGTGCGTGTGTGGATGCATGTGTGTGGGTGCGTGTGTGGGTGCGTGTGTGGGTGCATGTGTGTGGGTGCGTGTGTGGGTGCGTGTGTGGGTGCATGTGTGTGGGTGCACGTGTGGGTGTGGGTGTGCATGTCTGGGGATCTGTGGGCCCAGCAGTGGCCAGCAGGCTCCGAGCCGTGTTGCCGCCTGGAGTGGACGGGCCTCGGGACGGGCGTTCGGGACGGTGTCAGTGGAGTCGCAGCAGCACCACCCTCCCGGCCCATCAGCCGGCGCATTCGCTGCGGGTGTCCGTGCGTGCCCATCGCCGTGTGGGCGCTCAGCTAGGCGGCACCCCGAGGCCTGCTGGCCCGGGGCTGGGCCGTGCGTGCACCGGGCAGCCTGGGGGCAGCTGGAGGTGACCGGAGCCCCTGGCAGGCACCAGGCCCCGCGGGCACAGCTGGTCGCTGGAATGGAGCCGTGGGGCCCAGCGCCGGCTCTGCTCGCCGTGAGGCGGCAGCGGGCACCGCCCTCCGCTCCCACGCTGTCTGCAGCGAAGAAGGGTCTGTCCTGCCTCCCCGCCGTGCTCGCCCGGCCCTGCAGACCCCGTGTGGGGGACAGACGCACCAGAGCCGGCCCTCGCTGCGGGGCCCAGAGCACGGGCGCCCACAGGCCCTCGCTGCGGGGCCCAGAGCTCGGGCGCCCACAGGCCCTCACTGCGGGGCCCAGAGCACGGGCGCCCACAGGCCCTCGCTGCGGGGCCCAGAGCACGGGCGCCCACAGGCCCTCGCTGCGGGGCCCAGAGCTCGGGCGCCCACAGGCCCTCACTGCGGGGCCCAGAGCTCGGGCGCCCACAGGCCCTCGCTGCGGGGCCCAGAGCGCGGGCGCCCACTGGCCCTCGCTGCGGGGCTCGCCCTGGCGGGGCTCTGCGGCCCGTGGCTCCCTGGGCGGCGGGAGACGCGGCCGTGTTTCAGCAGGACCGCCCTCCTCCAGGTGGGGCTGGGGGTCCTGCGGGGTCACAGGTCACCCTGCCCCTGCGGCGGCAGTTGGTGACGTCTGCTGTGAACGACGCATGGAGCCGACGTGATCGTCAGCAGGCCGGCACTGGCCTCGCGCGTGGCTGACCCCAGTACAACGCCCACAGGGTCCCCCGAGGGCCACCAGGGATTCCGAGCCCAGCCAGGCGTGACCCACCCCCACCCCCCCGCCCCATCCTCCAGCTCTGAAATGTCCTAGAGGTTGTTTCCACCATTTCTCGTTTCACTCGGGAAACTCTTTTGTGACCTTAAAACCTGGCTGCACTGCACTGGCTTGACCCGTTACGGTACTTGGGCCTGAGTGGACGCTAAGCAGAGGTTCTCCTCGGGGTCCGGGGCCGCCTGCCCTGGAAGGGTCTCCCCGGCGATGCTGCCTCAGCCCGCGGCCAAGGTGCCCGGCCAAGGCCCAGGCCAGCGCCGAGTGTGCCGGCCGCCAGCCGGGCTGCGGGAGCCGCGGGCTCGGGTGGGGTGGGCCTGCGCCCGCCCGCGCCCGGCCCGTGTAATGCTGTCTTTATCTGCTACGCGATGCATGAAATCTACTTTCGCTCCTCTAACTGCCGCCGACCTCTGACCTCTTGAGTGGAGACACAGTGTGACCTTCCTGTTGTCACAGGCGTTCATTCTCCCGAAGATTCTATGAATTTTTATTACAAGTTTTTTTTAACCCAAGCTGAGGCTCCAACAAATTACTCGAGGCAGATGAGACGGAGCTGCTGAAGTGCGTGGAGATAAGTTTTACAGCTGGTGTGTGCGCCGGGAGGAGTCGGGGCCGTCCTGCCCTGTCATACGCCAGTGCTGCTGGGTCTGCTATTGGATAAATACATCATTTTATGGAACATTGATTGTTCTATAAACCCAATGGAGTATTATGCTCTATGATCAAACCATTTAGATTGTGTGTAGAGCACAGAAAATGCCATATTCAGGATGGTACTAAAAGTGCCATTTGTGTATTTTATGGATGTCATTACAGGGGAAACTTCTCTCTGTAGGCCCTGTTTACTGCAAAATTTTTTAGTCCGTAATGACATTTTTCATTCACAACGTATGCCTTCAAAAGAGGGGGCCCTTGTTTTATTTGTTTCATTCGCACTTACGGCACAAATTCTGTACATTTTAATTAAATGTAAGCTTAACCAAAGCATAAGGTGTTTATCGTGCGGGAAAAAGTAGCGGTCGCGGAGCTCACGGTGCAGAAGGCGGGCGGCCGGGTTCCAGGCCCTGCCCTCCCGGGGGTCCCGGGGCCTGAGCCAGGCCCTACTCTGCGGGCAGAGTTTGGGGTTCCAGCGCACTGTGGGGGGCCTCTGGGGAGAGGGGCCTGGCCCAGCCACTCGGCCCGGGAGCCTCCTGCCAGCCCCCGTCCACCGCTGCAGGCGCAGGGCCTGGGTGGCCGAGCCTGAGGCGGGCAGGCAGCTCTGCGCCCAGCCAGGCCGGCGCGGGCAAGTGCCAGCCACCTTGTGGCTGCGAGAGAACCTTCTAGAGAAGCACCTGCCCGCGCCCTTGCCCACCCAGGGGTCGCTCGGGCGAGTGGCCGCTCCTGTCTGTGTGAGGAGCAGGCTGCTGAGAGTCTCCGTCAGGAGGGCCGACTCCTAGGGAGCCGCGGACAGGCAGGGTCCCGCCTGGTCTGCTGACTGATGCCCGAGACCCGCCCGTGGGAAGGGCACGGGACTCCTGCACGGCCCAGGGCGGCTCTTTCTCCGTCTGCAGGCAGGTTTCTAGGGCCAGACTGGCAGCGCCCGGAGTTACTCAGTCGCTGAATCCGAGGACGGGCCTCTGGACTCAGCAATTCCCTTTACAAACCACCGTGTCCCCGCGGCCACCCGTGCTGAGGTCAGGACACGGCGGCTCTCCTTCCCGCCGCCTGCCGCTCCTGGTGTCCACCATGTGGCTTGCTGTAGTGGTCGGCGGGTGGCCTCTCCCACCCCGGGCTCAGATGACCCAGCGAGTGCCCCGGAGCCTGTCTCGGCTGCTCCTGCCGCCCCCCCACCCCGCCCCGTGCCCGCCTTCTGTCCCAGCTCCATAGAGGGTGGGCGAAGGGTGTGTGCCCGGAAGGGACGGCGCGGGGCAGCGGGGGTCCCAGGGCCCAGCGGGGGACAGGCGGGGGGACAGGCGGGGGGACAGGCGGGGGACCGTGCGCGCCCGCCCCTCACGCGCCCTCTCTCCGCAGGCATCGTGTCCAAGTCCTACGAGTGCCGGCTCAAGGGCCAGGGCGCCACCTTCGTGGAGACGGACAGCCCCTTCACAGCGGCCGCGCTGGCCGACGAGGCCGCGGCCGGGAGCAGCCGGAGGCCGGCGGCGGCCGAGGAGGTGCAGCAGCTGATCATCATCCAGGGCTACGACGGCGAGTTCGCCCTGGACGCGTCGGCGGAGGACACGGCGGCCGCCACGCTGCAGACGCTGGCGCTGGCCGGCCAGGTGGCGCGCGTCGTGCACGTCACGGAGGACGGGCAGGTGATCGCCGGCGGCCAGGGCGGCCCGCACGGGGGCGGCGGGGCGGCCGGGGCCCTGGACGGCGGGGTCACGCAGGTGGTGGTGGTGGGCAGCGCGGTGGAGGGGCCCGAGGGGGCCGCGCCCCTGAGCCCTGGCGGCGCCGGCGGGCGGCAGGCGGGCAAGCCGGAGCCCGGGGAGCTGGCGCCCGCCGACCCGGCCTCGGCCCTGGACGCACTGCTGTGCGCCGTCACTGAGCTGGGCGGCGCCGAGGACAAGGGCCCGCCGGGCCCCAAGGACGTGCTGCAGCTGCTGCCCGGGCTGGACGCGGCCCCCGGCCCACAGGACGGCCCGGCCGAGCCCCCGGAGGGGCTGAGCCCGCCCCCCGCGCCCCAGGGCCGCGCGCAGGCGCTCCGGAAGGTGGTGCAGGGCGTGCTGCAGCTGGCCGTGTGCGGGGACGCGGCCAAGGAGGGCGTGACGCAGGTCATCCTTAACCCCGAGGGCGCCGTGCACATGGTGGCGCGGGACGGGCCCCACATCATCGTGCAGGGGGGCCCCGCACACCCCCACGCCGGCCTGGCTGCCGCCGACGGCGAGATCTCGCAGATCATCGTCACGGAGGAGCTGGTGCAGGCTGTGGTGCGGGAGGCAGGCGGCGGCTTCCCCGACGGCCCCACCCACTACATCGTCACCGAGCTGCCCCCCGGGGCGCAGGACCCCGTGTTCTCGCACACCGTCATCGAGGCGGCCGACTCGCAGGAGCTGCTGCAGGCCGGCGTGGCCCCCGGCGCAGAGCCGCTGACCAGCATGGTCATCTACACGCAGGACGGCGCCCCCGCGGCCACCGTGATCCAGAGCCAAAGAGACGGCAGCGAGGCCCAGGAGGCCTGAGCGCGGCCCGCGGGGCTGCCCCAGCAGGGACACCACGCTGCCCGGGGTCGCCCAGGGCGGGGCGGCTCCTCCCGCGGTGCCCGGCCAGCACGGCGGCGACACGCCCGCCTCCCGGTCCTGTGCCCTGCGGGGCACCCCAGGCCCCGCGGTGGGTCGCGTCACCCGTCAGCGCCCGCCCGGCCATGGAGGCCCTGGTGTGTGGCGCCCCCCGCCGGCCCCCCCTCCCTCGCCCGCTGCTCCTGCGGCCTCTGGCCTGCGTCCCTCCTGCAGGCCCGGCCCGTGGCAGCCGCGCCCGTGAGGCGGCCTGGACCGCTGGCCTTGCCGATGCCCAGGGTCCCCACGCCACGGCCCCCCCCCCCAGGTGTAAGATGACCCGCCCCACACGCAAAGGTTGTTTTGTTGGTTTCTTTCCTTTGAAATAAAATTACAGAATCAAAAGGCACCAGTTTCGTATGTGCAGTTCCAGGAGCTGGTCCCTGGCTCGGGGAGCCAGAGGGGCTGGGGGCACCCCCTTCTGGGCCGGCCACTCCTCCCCAGGGCCTGCTCACTCCCGCCCTCCTCCTGCTCCTCCCCCTCCTCCCCCTCCTCCTCTTCTCCTCCTCCTCTTCCCCCTCTTCCCCTCCCCCTCCCCTCCTCCCCCTCCTCCTCCTCCTTCCCCTCTTTCCCTCCTCCACCTCCCCCTCTCCTCTCCCCCTCCTCCTCCTCCCCCTCCTCCTCCTCTCCCTCCCCTCCCCCCCTCCTCCTCTTCCTTTCCTCCTTCCCCTCCCTCTCCCCCTCCCCTCCCCCTCCTCCTCCCCCTCCTCTTCCTCCTCTTCCTCTTCCTCCCTCCCTCCCTCCCTCCTCCTGCCCTGAGAGGGCGGGGTGAGCAGGCTGTGGGCCACGGGCCCGGGCCGGGCCTCCCAGCACACACGCCAGGCAGGGCTCTGGGCCAGGCGGGAACACCCGGCACGGCCGAAAGGACCCTCGGAGACTCTGGACACACACCCCCACCCTGGCCCCGAAGGCTCCCGGGGTCCCGTGAGAGGGACCCAGGAGGGACGAAGAGGTGTCCCCAGGGTCCCCACTGCGCCCAGGTCCCGGGTCCAGTGACCCAGTGGACAGGAGTCCCCACACCCTCCATCAGGGCTGCGCCCTGAGTGGCCGTGAAGAGCACGGAGAGGGACACGCACACATGGGACCACGCGGGCGGCCGGCTCCCCCGAGGGGCCACAGCTGCTGTCTGGGGGGGGGGGTGTCCCTGAGAGCCAGCAGAACCCCACAGAGTGAAGAGCAACGCCAACAGCAGCAGGACGAGGCACCTGGGCTGCACCACACACACACACACACACACACACACACACACACACACACACACACTTCACTGTCAGAATCTCCCCATGCCGCCACCGACGGGGAGGGGGGCAGGGGGGCAGCTGCCGCCACCCAGGGGCCCCACTGTTGGCCTGGGGTCCAGGCGCTGCTCTGTCCGTGAGCTTGCATTCACGCCTCACCTGTGCCGTCTTCTGCACCCAGCCTCCTCTCCGCCCTCAGCCTCCCCTCAGCCCTCAGCCTCCCTCAGTCTCCCCTCAGCCTCCTCTCAGCCCTCAGCCTCCCCTCAGCCCTCAGCCTCCCTTCAGCCTCCCCTCAGCCCTCAGTCTCCCCTCAGCCTCCTCTCAGCCCTCAGCCTCCCCTCAGCCCTCAGCCTCCTCTCCGCCCTCAGCCTCCTCTCTGCCCTCAGCCTCCCCTCAGCCTCCTCTCAGCCCTCATCCTCTCCGCCCTCAGCCTCCTCTCTGCCCTCAGCCCTCAGCCTCCCCTCAGCCCTCAGCCTCCTCTCTGCCCTCAGCCTCCCCTCAGCCTCCTCTCAGCCCTCATCCTCCTCTCCGCCCTCAGCCTCCTCTCCGCCCTCAGCCCTCAGCCTCCCCTCAGCCCTCAGCCTCCCCTCAGCCTTCAGCCTCCTCTCAGCCCTCAGCCTCCTCTCCGCCGTCTCAGCCTCCTCTCAGCCTTCAGCCTCCTCTCAGCCCTCAGCCTCCTCTCCGCCCTCAGCCTCCTCTCTGCCCTCAGCCTCCCCTCAGCCCTCAGCCTCCCCTCAGCCCTCAGCCTCCCCTCAGCCTTCAGCCTCCTCTCAGCCCTCAGCCTCCCCTCAGCCCTCAGCCTCCTCTCTGCCCTCAGCCTCCCCTCAGCCCTCAGCCTCCCCTCAGCCCTCAGCCTCCTCTCCGCCCTCAGCCTCCTCTCCGCCCTCAGCCCTCAGCCTCCCCTCAGCCCTCAGCCTCCCCTCAGCCTTCAGCCTCCTCTCAGCCCTCAGCCTCCTCTCCGCCGTCTCAGCCTCCTCTCAGCCTTCAGCCTCCTCTCAGCCCTCAGCCTCCTCTCCGCCCTCAGCCTCCTCTCTGCCCTCAGCCTCCCCTCAGCCCTCAGCCTCCCCTCAGCCCTCAGCCTCCCCTCAGCCTTCAGCCTCCCCTCAGCCCTCAGCCTCCCCTCAGCCCTCAGCCTCCTCTCTGCCCTCAGCCTCCCCTCAGCCCTCAGCCTCCCCTCAGCCCTCAGCCTCCCCTCAGCCTTCAGCCTCCTCTCAGCCCTCAGCCTCCTCTCTGCCCTCTCAGCCTTCTCTCAGCCCTCAGCCTCCTCTCAGCCCTCCCTGCCCTCAGCCTTCTCTCAGCCCTCAGCCTCCTCTCAGCCCTCAGTTTCCCCTCAGCCCTCAGCCTCCCCTCAGCCCATCTCAGCCCTCAGCCTCCCCTCAGCCCGTCTCAGCCCTCAGCCTCCTCTCCGCCCTCAGCCTCCCCTCAGCCCTCAGCCTCCTCTCAGCCCTCCCTGCCCTCAGCCTCCCCTCAGCCCGTCTCCTGCTCCCCAGCGTCGACTGTGGCCCGAGGCAGGCCCAGGCTCTCCAGGCCCAGGCGGCTGTCGGTGGCTGCAGCAGGGCCGCCGACCTGTCCAGGCTCATTTCCTGAGCCCTGCCCGGAGGCACCGGGTGCTGAGGCAGGGCTGTGGGGAGGCCCCACAGGCTGTGTGGTTGGGTACAGGGTGGGGGCTGCGTGTCTGTCACGAGCCGGGCCCCCTGTGGTCACACCTGGCCCTGCGGGTGGGGGGTGGAGCCGGCAGGGCCCTCCTGCACTCCACAGCGGCCTGGGACACCCCGTTTTCTCGTACCCCGAAGTGGGGTCTGGTGTCCACAGACGAGCACCGGCTGAGTGAGCAGGCGGGGAGCAGGCCGGTCCGTGGGTGCCGGCCCCCGCCGTGAGGCGGCACTGCAGGCACCAGGACCAGGGGCCCCGGAAGTCGGGCCGAGACGAGCCCCCAGACCGCAGCCGCGGGCTGTGCTCATGGGACACGGGCGTCACGGAGCCGGGGCACGGCCGGGGACGGGCCGTGGGGGGCTGGCCCCTCTCCCGGCCTCGCTGCTCTGACCTCGGCACCTGCGCTGGCCAGCGAGGAGGCTCGCTGTGGCCACGTGTCCACTCTCGGCTCTGTCGTGCCCGGTCCCTCGTGTCCAAGCTCTTGTCCGGGGCCCGTGCCCAGTCTCTCCCGCGGCATATCCGACACGGTGGGAGCAGGTGGGACGTGCAGAGACCCAGGGCTGCGCTGCCGCACCGCCCGGCAGCACCATGACTCTGAAGAGCGGGAGAACCAGCCGGCACCAGGGGCGGCCGGGTCTGAGCACTCCCCGCCCCTCCGAGTCAGGTGCCCTCCTCCCCCTCCCCCTCCTCCCCCTCTTCCCCCTCCTCCCCTTCTTCCCCCTCCTCCTCCCCCTCCCCCTCCTCCCCCTCCTCCCCCTCCTCCCCCCTCCTCCTCCCTATTCTCCTCCTCCCCTCCTCCCCCTCCTCCCCCTCCTCCCCCCTCCTCCCCCTCCTCCTCCCTTTTCTCCTCCTCCCCTCCTCCCCCTCCTCCCCCTCCTCCCCCCTCCTCCCCCTCCTCCTCCCTTTTCTCCTCCTCCCCTCCTCCCCCTCCTCCTCCTCCTCCTCCCCCTCCTCCTCCTCCTCTTCCTCCCCCTCCTCCTTTTCTTCTTCCTCCTCCTCCTCCTCCTCCTCCTCCTCCTTCTCCTCCTTCTCCTTCTCCTTCTCCTCTCCTCCCTTTCATCCTTCCTTCATCTTAGTTTTGCTGTAATGGATGGCTACAGTGGAATTAACACTATGGTTTCGATATACTAAAGCCAGCTTCACTGGCACAGACCCTCCTCCCCCGCCCCTGCCTGCGCCTCCTCCCGGCTCCCTTGGTCACCTTTCGAATGGCATCCGTCAGTCCGTCCTGCTCCTCCGAGTGATGCGGCCCGGCCTGTGAGCCCTTACTAAGGCCTGGCGGACGGGGCCCCGGAGACTCCGCCCCGCTAAGCTGCCCCACACGCGCCAGAGGACAGTCGAGGCGTCCCCGCCCTGCACGCTCCCTCCTGAGCCACTGCAGCCGTGGCCCCAGGGGCCCAGCTGGGTCCTGCTGGCGGGCGGCACGGACGGGGAGGAGCCCGGAGTGCCAGAGACTCTGCACGTGCCGGCCCGGGGAGCCGTGACGGGGACAAGGGTCACAGTAGCAGACACGAAAGTTGGTCCAGAGAACAAGTGTCATCCACGCAGAGACAGCTGACTGGGGGAGGACACGGTGCACAGACTGAGGGCAGCTGGGCCAGCAGTATTGGGGGGTCTTAACACACGCACACGTGCCCACTGACACACACAGTCACACACACAGAGACACAGACACACATGCACACACGCACACACACATGCACACCAACATACACAGTCACACACACAGACACAGAGACACATGCGCACACATGCACACCAGCATACACAGTCACACACACAGAGACACATGCACACACGCGCACACACATGCACACCGGCATACACAGTCACACACACGCACAGAGACACATGCACACATGCACACCGACATACACAGTCACATACACAGACACGTGTGCACACACACACACAGAGACCTGCGCATACACAGACATGTACACACACGCACTCACACTCAGACACGCACGTGTGTGTCTTGAAAACTGGCCTTGGAATGGGGTGAGGGGTCAGGGAAGACCCTCGGCAGCGCTGATGGACGTTGGTGGACAGTCCATTGGCACGAGTCTGAGTGTAACCCCACAGCCTGTTCCCTCCGGGCTCCCGAGCAGGCGTGCGACGAGAAAGCGCGCAGCCCAGACCCGGGAACCAGCACCAGGTGTGGCCCCGCAGCTGCCCCGGCTCCGTCCTGCCGGCTGGACCTGCCCACGCGGAGTTAGAAATGTGGGTGTCCCAGGGCACCGCCCAGCCGGCCCCGAGCCCTGACCAGCCCCCTCGGAGCAGGGCACTGAGCCCACCGACAGCCCCTCATCCCTCCGCCCCGCGGGGTTTCCCGACTTGGCGGAACCGTTGCCGCAGGAAACCTACGACCAGCAAATGCTCCAGGCCCCACCGAGGGGCGAGAGAAAGATGGCGAGTCGGACAGAGACTATACGCGGAATGTTCTAGAGGAATCTAGAAGCTGAGGCTCAGGAGGTCAGGCCAGGCTGCCCTCAGTGCACCTCCTGGGCAGCAGGCAGGTGCCTGGTGGCCGTGACGGCTACGCATCCAGCCACGGCTGCAGGAGGGACCGGAGCGTCACGGGTCACCTGGGGCCGCGTGCCACTGAGAGCAGAGAAGAGGGGCCCGTCACCCTCCCAGCCAGGTGGCAGCAGCGCCCTCGGCACCTCTCGGCGCGGGGGCGGTGTCCAGTGTGCCGACCTGCACCCAGGGGGGCCCTGGCCGGCAGCCCCAACCCCACGTCCGATCCCCCAGGCCCCACATGCACAGCGGCGCCGGCCAGGACGCCGAGACGAATCTAACTCACTTCCCCGTACGCCCAGGAGGGCCCCGCTGCCTGCACGTGACTCCCGCGTCACGCGTGCCGGGCTCCTGGCGTCAGTGGGCTGATCTCAGGACCCCCGCGTGCCCCCCCTGGGAATCACCGCCAGGCGCTGGCATCAGGACAGGGATGTTGCCGGGTGCCCTGTCAGGGCTTGCCCAGGGAGACCCAGCACTCTGCCTCCCTCAGCCGTGACAGAGGCGGGGGAGAGCACACTGGGGCGGGCACTCGCCTGCACACGGCCGACCCCGCTTCAGTCCCAGAAGTGCCGGGGGGATTCCCGAGTGCGGCGCCAGGGGAAAGTGCTGAGTGTCACTGCACGTGGCTCCAAGCCAATAGATCCCGTCACGACAGGGATGTGCTTCTCGTTTGCCCAGAATGGGCGCTGTGGGGGTGCCGGGGCCTTTCCAGGGGAACATTCAGGGGCACCAGAGTTTTGCTGATGGAGACGCCTCCTACTGTCCCTTTGGTGGGACACCTCATACCAACCTAGAGTCGGTACAGACCCTCTTCAAGAGGGCCGAGGGCTGAGTTCTTTGTTAGATGTCACCACTAGCCACACAGTCATCTTTACGGTCCCCACCACCATCACCACCACCATCACTATCATCATCACCACCATCATCACCATCACCATCATCATCACCACCATCATCACCACCACCATCACCACCACCATCACCACCATCACCAGCACCATCATCATCATCATCACCATCATCACCACCATCATCACCATCACCACCACCATCACTATCACCACCACCATCACTATCATCATCACCATAACCACCATCATCATCACCATCATCACCATCACCACCACCATCACCACCACCATCACTACCACCATCATCACCATCACCATCAACAACACCACCATCACCACCACCACCACCATCATCATCACCACCATCATCACCATCACCACCACCATCACCACCATCATCACCACCACCATCACCACCATCACCATCACCACCATCATCACCACCACCATCACCATCAACACCACCACCATCACCACCATCACCACCACCACCATCACCATCAACACCACCATACCACCACCACCATCATCACCATCACCACCATCATCATCACCATCATCACCACCATCACCATCACCATCATCACCATCACCACCACCATCATCACCATCATCACCACCACCATCACTATCATCATCACCACCATCATCACCATCACCATCATCATCACCACCATCATCACCACCACCATCACCATCACCACCACCATCACCATCATCACCACCATCATCATCATCACCATCATCACCACCACCATCACCACCACCATCACCATCACCACCACCATCATCACCATCAACAACACCACCATCACCACACCACCACCATCATCATCACCATCACCACCACCATCACCATCACCACCATCATCACCACCATCACCATCAACAACACCACCATCACCACCACCATCATCACCATCATCACCACCACCATCATCACCATCAACAACACCACCATCACCATCAACACCACCACCATCACCACCATCACCACCACCATCACCATCAACACCACCACCACCACCACCACCATCACCATCACCACCACCATCACCATCACCACCACCACCATCATCACCATCAACAACACCACCATCACCATCAACACCACCACCATCATCACCATCATCACCACCACCATCATCACCATCACCACCACCATCATCACCATCATCACCATCAACAACACCACCATCACCACCACCATCATCACCATCATCACCACCACCATCATCACCATCAACAACACCACCATCACCATCAACACCACCACCATCACCACCATCAACACCACCATCACCATCAACACCACCACCACCACCACCACCATCACCATCACCACCACCATCACCATCACCACCACCACCATCATCACCATCAACAACACCACCATCACCATCAACACCACCACCATCACCACCATCACCATCACCAGCACCATCACCATCAACAACACCACCATCACCACCACCACCATCACCATCACCACCACCACCACCACCACGCCTTCTGCTAGACAGAGCCATGGACCCCAGCCCACTCTCTCTTTACAGGAGGACATCATGTCCCTCAGCCAAGAGAGGCTGTGCTCGGGCCTGCAAGCATGGGCATGCTGGTGAGTGACGGCTGAGTGCTCTGTGTGTGTGAGAGCGTGATGTCCCGTATGTGTGGGTATGTGTGGGCAGTGTGCATGTGTGTGCATATGAGTGTAACCCACTGCATGTTGGAATTCTCGCGTTCAGGGTGCTCGTTCCGAGGATACACCAACCCGGTTGAGTTTCTTCTCTTGTGTTCTTACAAGGTGGGAATCCTGTGCGCTGGGTGCCATGGCAACACGTTTCCTGTGGGCTTCTCTCTCCTCCCCGCAGGCCGAGGCCCCAGCTGTTGTCTCTGACCTTTCCTCCCGGCTTCCCGGGGTAAACCAAGGCACTGCCGTGGGCTCCTGGCTGGCACCTCCACCGAGCCTGTCTCTCTCCGTCGGGTCAGAGGTCAGCGCCACGTGTCCCTTGTCTCTGCGAAGTGCCCCTGCTCCGTCCCCTTTCTCTCGGGGTCCGTCCCGTCTGCTCCTGGTCCAGTCCCCGAGCTCTGGAGAGGCTGTGGGTGGGCTCGGGTCCCTGACCAACCCCTTCCTTCCGTGGAGCCAGGGCGTCCCCTGCACACGGCATTCGTCCGAGCTGCCTTGGCCATCGGCTGGGGGCCTGACATCTCCCCTGCCCTGTGGGCCGTTGACCCTCCGTGTTTCATGGGTCAATCTGGGTCTTCTACCTTACCTTGGTTTCCTTTTATTTTATTTTTATTTTTTGGATGCAGGACTCAGGCCACACCAGCAGTGCTCAGGGCTTGTTCCTGGCTCTGTGCTGGGGATCATTCCTGACAGTGCTCAGGAGGCCAAATGTGGTGCCAGGGATCAAACCCAGGTTGGCCCATGCAAGGCCAGTGCCCGCGCCACTGTCTTGTTTTCGTCCGCTTTTTGTTTTCTGTTGGTTTGTGTCTTTGGTGTGTCTGCATTTCTCCTTGAAAACCTTCTTTTGCATTAAATGAAAATATTTTCTAATGTAACATAATAATCCCACTAATGATTTTATGTGTGTATTAAAGTTATTTTTAATGCCTGCTCCAGGGCTTATAATACATTTTAATTTGCCTGTGTATTTCAGGTAGATGAGGAATATGCTTTTCCTCTCAGGAGTTTCAGTTCTACCCTTTGTGTCATTGTTCTTATACAGGTTACAAGTCCAAAAATACATTTTTATTGTTTTACTGTAGGTAATCTTTGGTTTTTTCTCTTTGGGTCACACCCGGCAATGCTCAGGGGTCACTCCTGGCGGTGCTCAGGGGACCATATGGGATGCTGGGAATCGAACCCGGGTTGCCTGCGTGCCAGGCAAACGCCCTCCCCACTGTGCTGTCGCTCCAGCCCCCTGTAGATAATCTTATGAAGAGAGCATGTGCACGTCTGTCCGTGTGCGCTTCCAGCAGATCGCTGTGCTGACCTGCGGATCTGCCGATTTCTCTCCGTTCCTCCTCTGGGCCTGTGTTGGCCTCGCCTGTCCCTCCTGGCCCGGACGCAGGTTCCTCCACCTGCCGCCGCAGCTGTTGCTGGGTGTGGCACATGCATGTCGGCGTGACAAGGTGCCTGCAGTGC